>NC_081170.1:462500-660000 GCF_012432095.1 Onychostoma macrolepis | reverse complement strand
TAATGAATTAAGGTACAAAACAACAGTGAATGTCTCAAACAGCAATGCAACAATATATGATTTTACTTTTCTTTAAACTTAAAATAACAGGCTGAGAGTTACACTAAATATACTTGGTGTTTATTTACAAATCACACAATCATGCACATTTCTTCCCTCATTATTCAGACAGGTTTTATTTTTTGAAGAGCTTATCCTCATGGTTCCGCTTGGTTCTTATGACTGCCTTCATCTCAGACGTGGAAACACTATTGTGAATGTAGTCTGGAAAAACAAACAAAAACTATCAGAAATTCTCAAGTTTCAGTTACACTTTTCACTACAGGCATATTTAACATGCTTAAAATAAATCCTGAATTGTGATGTCACCAAGTGTTTGTGTAAAGTATTCATACTACTCCCAGTTTATTTCTTATGACATATTAGTCAGCATTAATAATGTCTTTGAACACTCCATGTAACAGAAGTTAAAAGGTTGATTCACCCAAAAAAATTGTCATCAATTACTCACAAGTCTTTCGTTCATCTTCAGAACACAAATGAAGATCTTTATAATGAAATCTCAGAGCTTTCTGTCCCTCCACTGATAGTCCATGCAGCTACCCCTTGCACAATAACATGCTTTTCTGGGAAAAAGCATAGACACAATCATGTTTAAATACTGTACAGAGTCCTCCACAATTACTTGCCCTCTTTATCATTTTGGTTTTTCCATTCAAAATTCTAACCTTAAATTAAAAAAAAACAATATAATAGTTGAAAAAATATATAATTTACAAATATATGTAAATATACTACTAGAATAGAGTATATAGAATATGTGTGTTCCACAGTTGTTGTGCCCCCTTCATTTAATACTGTGTGTAGCCTATAACCCTCTTCACACATAAGGACTAATACATGGCTAGGTGTGCATTACATAATTTTAATGCATGAGGTGAAGGCAAAGAACCACCCGACATGAAACGGGTTGCCTCCATTGAAGTCCATTAAAATTGTGTAATACACACCTGTTACAGCTAGTTTAAAAAGTTAAGTTAAAGCTGCCTTTAAAGAGATAGCTAACCCAAAAATGAAACTTCTGTCATTAATTAGTCACCCTTGAGCGGTTTCACACCCGTAAGACCTTCATTCCTCGTTGGAACACAAACAAAGATATTTTTAAAGAAACAGAGAGCTTTCTGACCCTACATAGACAGCAATGCAACTTACACATTCAAGTTCCAGAATGGTAGGTGTCATGGGGTGAATGAGCACACAGACTCTGAAATGCAGGAATTGCCCCAGAGGGTGATTTATTCAAACACACTGATCACACGTGCTCAGATGAACGGTAAAGTAATCCACTCAGTGCTCGTTGGCTGAAGTGTTGTGCGTAGTGTCACTCTCCTGGGGTGCAGTCTGATTCTGTGAGGAATTTGGGGCATTTCCTGAAGAAAATGTGAGTGGTGCTTGCTGTGGCAAAACTCGGCGCTGGGCAGATACTACAGTGTTCTGCGCGATTGCAAAAGAGACAACCACCATGTCTGTACGATGTTGTGGAGCTGAGATATGGCTTCTTTATGTTGCTATACGGTTGCTAGGGTTCTCTATGTGGTTGCTAGGGTGTAGTTGCACAGTCGTCATGGTGATACTTACAGACTGGTTTTTCAGCCCAAACAAAAGAGGCCACCCCCATATCTATACCACTTTCTGGTACTGAGAAATTGCTTATTCATGTATTTGTTCAGTTGCTAAGGTACTCTGAATGGTTGCTATGGTGTGACTATTCAGTTTATGGGATGGTATTTAAAGACTATTTGACAGTTTGAATCCACAGAGTCCAACACCATGTTTCTACAATGTTTTGGTGCTGAAAAATTGTTTGTTAATGTCCTTTTATGGTTGCTAGGGTGCTGTAAGTGGTTGCTAGGGCATAGGTATGAAGTTGTCATGTCAGTACTTATTGGCTGCTTGAGAGGCCGAGTCAAATGAGCCCTCCATCAAGTCTCTGTGACCTCCTGATCCAAAGATATAATCTCACTAATTTTATGCCAATGATAAGTCTATGGGACTTTTTCGCCCACATTTTTTCGTCCACTAGACGAACATCGTACACTCAATTACTTATAAAACATATAGCACACCTCTATAACTGGGAGGTTACTAAGCGTATTGCTAAGCGGTTGGTAGTTGTCACACATCATTACTATGTAGATTTACAGAGTTATTCGTATGTTCTAAGTCTGATTTAACACTTAGCTAATCACTATTAGCATGTAGCTATTCACTGCTAGCATGTGTAGCATGCATGAGGAAAGTCCTGTTTCCGATCAAGGTTGCTAGGGTGTGGCTATGAAGGTCATAGGTCATTACTTATTGGTTACTTAAAAGAGGAGTCAAATGAGTGTGTGTGAGTTACAGAGAGAGAGAGAGAGAAGGGGCTCTAAGGGCCTGCATGTGTGTGTGTGAGAAAGTGACAGTTGAGATTCAAATTCACGAACATTCCGCCAATGTAAGTCAATGGGACTTTTTTGCCCGCTTTTTCGTCCACTGTGCAAACATCGTAGGTCCGATCGCTTAGAAAAGATATAGCCCACATCTCCTCAATGAGCCGGTCGATTTGACACCTCATTCATGGGTCTGTGACAAACGGTGCAGGAGGAGTAGCGAACCGAAGTTTTGTCCAGAAGAAGAATAAGAAGAAGAAGCAGAATAATAATAACTAGAATGTACATTTCCTGAAGAAAATGTGAGTGGTGCTTGCCGTGGCAAAACTCGGCACTAGGCTGTCAATATAGCCTTCAGCATGATCGTAGAGAGCCAACTCCCATGTCTGTATGATGTTGTGGAGCTGAGATATGGATATGTTGCTATATGGTTGCTAGGGTGCTCTATATGGTTGCTATGGTGTGGCTATACAGTTTATGGCATGATATTTAAAGACTATTTGACAGTCTGAATCAACAGAGCCCAACCCATGTTTCTACAATGTTTTGGTGCTGAAAAATTGTTTGTTAATGTCCTTTTACGGTTGCTAGGGTGCTGTAAGTGGTTGCTAGGACATAGCTTTGAAGTTCTTATGTCAGTACTTATTGGCTGCTTGATAGGCCGAGTCAAAGAGCCCTCCCCAAGTCTCTGTGACCTCCTGATCCAAAGATATAATCTCACTAATTTTGTGCCAATGTTAAGTCTATGGGACTTTTTGCCCAAATTTTTCATCCATCAGGCGAACATCGTACACTCAATTACTTATAAAAGCTATAGCACACCTCTATAACTGGGAGGTTACTAAGAGTATTGCTAAGCGGTTGGTAGTTGTCACACATCATTACTATGTAGATTTATAGAGTTATTCGTATGTTCTTAGTCTGATTTAACACTTAGCTAATCACTATTAGCATGTAGCTATTCACTGCTAGCATGTGTAGCATTTGATCATGAGTCAAAAGAGCAAAACCTGTATGTTTATATGACACTTTTATCCAAAGATATCCCTTTTGATCTGTTTTCAATGGAGGTCTATGGGGTGGTTGCTAGGGTGCTGTAAGTGGTTGCTAGGGTGTGGCTATGAAGGTCATAGGTCATTACTTATTGGTTACTTAAAAGAGGAGTCAAATGAGTGTGTGTGAGTTACACAGAGAGAGAGAGAGAGAAGGGGCTCTAAGGGCCTGCATGTGTGTGTGTGTGTGTGTGTGTGTGAGAAAGTGACAGTTGAGATTCAAATTCACGAACATTCCGCCAATGTAAGTCAATGGGACTTTTTTGCCCGCTTTTTCGTCCGCTGTGCAAACATCGTAGGTCCGATCGCTTAGAAAAGATATAGCCCACATCTCCTCAATGAGCCGGTCGATTTGACACCTCATTCATGGGTCTGTGACAAATGGTGCAGGAGGAGTAGTGAATCAAAATTTTTGTCCAGAAGAAGAAGAATAAGAAGAAGAATAATAATAAGTATGCAAGAGAATAATAGTGATGCCTTGCCTTTGGCAAGCACCACTAACTAGAATGTACATTTCCTGAAGAAAATGTGAGTGGTGCTTGCAGTGGCAAAATTCGGCGGAGGGCAGATACTACAGTGTTCTGCGCGATTGTAGAGAGCCAACTCCCATGTCTGTATGATGTTGTGGAGCTGAGATATGGCTTCTTTATGTTGCTATACGGTTGCTAGGGTTCTCTATGTGGTTGCTAGGGTGTATCTGCACAGTCACCATGGTGATACTTACAGACTGGTTTTTCAGCTCGAACAAAAGAGGCCACGACGATATCTATACCACTTTCTGGTGCTGAGAAATTGCTTATTCATGAGTTTGTTCAGTTGCTAAGGTACTCTAAATGGTTGCTATGGTGTGACTATACAATTTATGGCATGATATTTAAAGACTATTTGACAGTCTGAATCCACTGAGCCCAACGCCATGTTTCTACAATGTTTTGGTGCTGGAAAATTGTTTGTTAATGTCCTTTACGGTTGCTAGGGTGCTGTAAGTGGTTGCTAGGGCATAGGTATGAAGTTGTCATGTCAGTACTTATTGGCTGCTTGATAGGCCGAGTCAAAGAGCCCTCCCCAAGTCTCTGTGACCTCCTGATCCAAAGATATAATCTCACTAATTTTGTGCCAATGTTAAGTCTATGGGACTTTTTGCCCAAATTTTTCATCCATCAGACGAACATCGTACACTCAATTACTTATAAAGATATAGCACACCTCTATAACTGGGAGGTTACTAAGCGTATTGCTAAGCGGTTGGTAGTTGTCACACATCATTACTATGTAGATTTATAGAGTTATTCATATGTTATTAGTCTGATTTAACACTTAGCTAATCACTATTAGCATGTAGCTATTCACTGCTAGCATGTGTAGCATGCATGAGGAAAGTCCTGTTTGCGATCACGAGTCAAAGAGCAAAACCTGCATGTTTATATGACACTTTTATCCAAAGATATCCCTTTTGATCTGTTTTCAATGGAGGTCTATGGGGTGGTTGCTAGGGTGCTGTAAGTGGTTGCTAGGGTGTGGCTATGAAGGTCATAGGTCATTATTTATTGGTTAATTCTTACAGTTTGGTTTTCAGCGAAACAAAAGAAGCCACCCCATATCTATACCACTTTCTGGTGCTGAAAAATTGCTTATTCATGTGTTTGTTCGGTTGCTAAGGTACTCTAAATGGTTGCTATGGTGTGGATATACAATTTATGGGATGATATTTAAAGACTATTTGACAGTCTGAATCAACAGAGCCCAACCCCATGTTTCTACAAGGTTTTGGTACTGAAAAATTGTTTATTAATGTCATTTTACGGTTGCTAGGGTGCTGTAAGTGGTTGCTAGGGCATAGCTATGAAGTTGTCATGTCAGTACTTATTGGCTGCTTGATAGGCCGAGTCAAAGAGCCTCCCCAAATCTCTGTGACCTCCTGATCCAAAGATATAATCTCACTAATTTTCTGCCAATGTTAAGTCTATGGGACTTTTTCGCCCAATTTTTTTCATCCATCAGACGAACATCGTACACTCAATTACTTATAAAGATATAGCACACCTCTATAACTGGGAGGTTACTATCGTGTTGCTAAGCGGTTGGTAGTTGTCACACATCATTACTATATAGTTTTATACAGTTATTCGTATGTTCTTAGCCTGATTTAACACTTAGCTAATCACTATTAGCATGTAGCTATTCACTGCTAGTATGTGTAGCATTTGATCACGAGTCAAAAGAGCAAAACCTGCATGTTTATATGACACTTTTATCCAAAGATATCCCTTTGATCTGTTTTCAATGGAGGTCTATGGGGTGGTTGCTAGGGTGCTGTAAGTGGTTGCTAGGGTGTGGCTATGAAGGTCATAGGTCATTACTTATTGGTTTCTTAAAAGATGAGTCAAATGAGTGTGTGTGAGTTACAGAGAGAGAGAGAGAGAAGGGGCTCTAAGGGCCTGCGTGTGTGTGTGTGTGTGAGAAAGTGACAGTTGAGATTCAAATTCACGAACATTCCGCCAATGTAAGTCAATGGGATTTTTTTGCCCACTTTTTCGTCCGCTGTGTGAACATCGTAGGTCCGATCGCTTAGAAAAGATATAGCCCACATCTCCTCAATGAGCCGGTCGATTTGACGCCTCTTTCATGGGTCTGTGACAAACGGTGCAGGAGGAGTAGCGAACCGAAGTTTTGTCCAGAAGAAGAATAAGAAGAAGAAGCAGAATAATAATAATAAGTATGCAAGATAACAATAGTGATGCCTTGCCTTTGGCAAGCACCACTAACTAGAATGTACATTTCCTGAAGAAAATGTGAGTGGTGCTTGCCGTGGCAAAACTCGGCACTAGGCTGTCAATATAGCCTTCACCATGATTGTAGAGAGCCAACTCCCATGTCTGTATGATGTTGTGGAGCTGAGATATGGCTTCTTTATGTTGCTATACGGTTGCTAGGGTTCTCTATGTGGTTGCTAGGGTGTAGATACACAGTTACCATGGTGATACTTACAGACTGGTTTCTCAGCCAAAACAAAAGAGGCCACCCCCATATCTATACCACTTTCTGGTTCTGACATATGGCTTATTCATGTGTTTGTACGGTTGTTAGGGTACTCTATATGGTTGCTAGGGTGTGCTTATACATTTTATGGGATGATATTTAAAGATAATTTGCCAGTCTGAGTCAAAAAAGCCCAACTCCACATTTCTACAATATTGTGGTGCTGAGAAGCGGCTTGTTAATGTTGTTATGCAGTTGCTAGGGTGCTGTAAGTGGTTGCTAGGGCATAGCTATAAAGTTGTTATGTCACTAGTTATAGGTTGCTTGATAGGCCACGTCAAATGAGCCCACCCCAAGCCTCTGTGACTTCCTGATCCAAAGACATGATCTCACAAATTTTACACCAATGTTAAGTCTATGGGATTTTTACCCAAATCTTTGGTATTCTGTACGATCATCATACGCCCCGTCACTTAGAAAAGATATAGCACACCTCTCCTCAATGAGCGGTCGATTTGACACCTCATTCATGGGTCTGTGACAAACGGTGCAGGAGGAGTAGCGCCTAAATTTTGTCAGGCGAATAGTAATAATAATACTAGAATGTACATTTCCTGAAGAAAATGTGAGTGGTGCTTGCAGTGGCAAAACTCGGCACTAGGCTGTCAATATAGCCTTCACCATGATTGTAGAGAGCCAACTCCCATGTCTGTATGATGTTGTGGAGCTGAGATATGGCTTCTTTATGTTGCTATACGGTTGCTAGGGTGCTCTATATGGTTGCTAGGGTGTAGCTGCACAGTCGCCATGGTGATACTTACAGACTGTTTTTAGCCCAAACAAAAGAGGCCACCCCATATCTATACCACTTTCTGGTGCTGAGAAATTGCTTATTCATGTGTTTGTTCAGTTGTTAAGGTACTCTAAATGGTTGCTATGGTGTGACCATACAGTTTATGGGATGATATTTAAAGACTATTTGACAGTCTGAATCCACTGAGCCCAACGCCATGTTTCTACAATGTTTTGGTGCTGGAAAATTGTTTGTTAATGTCCTTTTACGGTTGCTAGGGTGCTGTAAGTGGTTGCTAGGGCATAGCTATGAAGTTGTCATGTCAGTACTTATTGGCTGCTTGATAGGCCGAGTCAAAGAGCCCTCCCCAAGTCTCTGTGACCTCCTGATCCAAAGATATAATCTCAGTAATTTTGTGCCAATGTTAAGTCTATGGGACTTTTCGCCCAAATTTTTCATCCATCAGGCGAACATCGTACACTCAATTACTTATAAAGATATAGCACACCTCTCCTCAATGTGTCGCATGATTTGACATCTCATTCATGGGTCTAGATAAAAGGTGCAGGAGGAGTAGCGTCAAGTTTTGTCTGGGCGAATAGTAATAACAATACTAGAATGTACATTTCCTGAAGAAAATGTGAGTGGTGCTTGCAGTGGCAAAACTCGGCGCTGGGCAGATACTACATTGTTCTGCGATTGTAGAAACCAACTCCATGTCTGTATGATGTTCTGGAGCTGAGATATGGCTTCTTTATGTTGCTATGGTTGCTAGGGTTCTCTATGTGGTTGCTAGGGTGTAGCTGCACAGTCGCCATTTGATACTTACAGACTGGTTTTCAGCCCAAACAAAGAGGCCACCCCATATCTATACCACTTTCTGGTGCTAAGAAATTGCTTATTCATGAGTTTATTCAGTTGCTAAGGTACTCTAATGGTTGCTATGTGTGACTATACAGTTTATGGCATGATATTTAAAGACTATTTGACAGTCTGAATCCACTGAGCCCAACGCCATGTTTCTACAATGTTTTGGTGCTGAAAATTGTTTGTTAATGTCCTTTTATGGTTGCTAGGGTGCTGTAAGTGGTTGCTAGGGCATAGCTATGAAGTTGTCATGTCAGTACTTATTGGCTGCTTGATAGGCCGAGTCAAAGAGCCCTCCCCAAGTCTCTGTGACCTCCTGATCCAAAGATATAATCTCACTAATTTTGTGCCAATGTTAAGTCTATGGGACTTTTCGCCCAAATTTTTCATCCATCAGACGAACATCGTACACTCAATTACTTATAAAGATATAGCACACCTCTATAACTGGGAGGTTACTAAGCGTGTGCTAGCGGTTGGTAGTTGTCACACATCATTACTATGTAGATTTATAGAGTTATTCGTATGTTCTTAGTCTGATTTAACATAGCTAATCACTACTAGCATGTAGCTATTCACTGCTAGTATGTGTAGCATGCATGAGGAAAGTCCTGTTTGCGATCACGAGTCAAAAGAGCAAAACCTGCATGTTTATGACACTTTTATCCAAAGATATCCTTTTGATCTGTTTTCAATGGAGGTCTATGGGGTGGTTGCTAGGGTGCTGTAAGTGGTTGCTAGGGTGTGGCTATGAAGGTCATAGGTCATTACTTATTGGTTACTTAAAGAGGAGTCAAATGAGTGTGTGTGAGTTACACAGAGAGAGAGAAGGGGCTCTAAGGGCCTGCATGTGTGTGTGTGTGTGTGTGAAAGTGACAGTTGAGATTCAAATTCGAACATTCCGCCAATGTAAGTCAATGGGACTTTGTTTTTAGTCCATAAACATTGTAGGTCCGATTGCTTAGAAAAGATATAGCCCACATCTCCTCAATGAGCGGTCGATTTGACACCTCATTCATGGGTCTGTGACAAAGCGGTGCAGGAGGAGTAGCGAACAAGTTTTGTCCAGAAGAAGAATAAGAAGAAGAAGCAGAACTAGAATGTACATTTCCTGAAGAAAATGAGTGGTGCTTGCAGTGGCAAAACTCGGCGCTGGGCAGATACTACAGTGTTCTGCGATTGTGAAACCAACTCCCATGTCTGTGATGTTGTGGAGCTGAGATATGGCTTCTTTATGTTGCTATACGGTTGCTAGGGTTCTCTATGTGGTTGCTAGGGTGTATCTGCACAGTCACCATGGTGATACTTACAGACTGGTTTTCAGCCCAACAAAAGAGGCCACCATATCTATACCACTTTCTGGTGCTGAGAAATTGCTTATTCATGAGTTTGTTCAGTAGCTAAGGTACTCTGAATGGTTGCTATGGTGTGACTATACAATTTATGGCATGATATTTAAAGACTATTTGACAGTCTGAATCCACTGAGCCCAACGCCATGTTTCTACAATGTTTTGGTGCTGGAAAATTGTTTGTTAATGTCCTTTTATGGTTGCTAGGGTGCTGTAAGTGGTTGCTAGGGCATAGCTATGAAGTTGTCATGTCAGTACTTATTGGCTGCTTGATAGGCTGAGTCAAAAGAGCCCTCCCCAAGTCTCTGTGACCTCCTGATCCAAAGATATAATCTCACTAATTTTGTGCCAATGTTAAGTCTATGGGACTTTTAAATTTTTCATCCATCAGGCGAACATCGTACACTCAATTACTTATAAAACATATAGCACACCTCTATAACTGGGAGGTTACTAAGCGTATTGCTAAGTTGGTAGTTATCACACATCATTACTATGTAGATTTATAGAGTTATTCGTATGTTCTTAGTCTGATTTAACACTAGCTAATCACTATTAGCATGTAGCTATTCACTGCTAGCATGTAGCATGCATGAGGAAGTCCTGTTTGCGATCACGAGTCAAGAGCAAAACCTGCATGTTTATATGACACTTTTATCCAAAGATATCCTTTTGATCTGTTTTCAATGGAGGTCTATGTGGTTGCTAGGGTGCTGTAAGTGGTTGCTAGGGTGTGGCTATGAAGGTCATAGGTCATTACTTATTGGTTACTTAAAGAGGAGTCAAATGAGTGTGTGTGAGTTACAGAGACAGAGAGAGAGAAGCTCTAAGGGCCTGCATGTGTGTGTGTGAAAGTGACAGTTGAGATTCAAATTCACGAACATTCCGCCAATGTAAGTCAATGGGATTTTTGCCCGCTTTTAGTCCGCTGTGCAAACATCATAGGCCGATCGCTTAGAAAAGATATAGCCACATCTCCTCAATGAGCATCGATTTGACACCTCATTCATGGGTCTGTGACAAGCGGTGCAGGAGGAGTAGCGAAATTTTTGTCCAGAAGAAGAAGAAGAAGAAGCAGAATAATAACTAGAATGTACATTTCCTGAAGAAAATGTGAGTGGTGCTTGCAGTGGCAAAATTGGAGGGCAGATACTACAGTGTTCTGCGATTGTGAAACCAACTCCCATGTCTGTATGATGTTGTGGAGCTGAGATATGGCTTTATGTTGCTATGGTTGCTAGGGTTCTCTATGTGGTTGCTAGGGTGTATCTGCACAGTCACCATGGTGATACTTACAGACTGGTTTTCAGCTCGAACAAAAGAGGCCACCATATCTATACCACTTTCTGGTGCTGAGAAATTGCTTATTCATGAGTTTGTTCAGTTGCTAAGGTACTCTAAATGGTTGCTATGGTGTGACTATACAATTTATGGCATGATATTTAAAGACTATTTGACAGTCTGAATCAACAGAGCCCAACCCATGTTTCTACAATGTTTTGGTGCTGGAAAATTGTTTGTTAATGTCCTTTTACGGTTGCTAGGGTGCTGTAAGTGGTTGCTAGGGCATAGCTATGAAGTTGTCATGTCAGTACTTATTGGCTGCTTGATAGGCCGAGTCAAAGAGCCCTCCCCAAGTCTCTGTGACCTCCTGATCCAAAGATATAATCTCACTAATTTTGTGCCAATGTTAAGTCTATGGGACTTTTTCGCCCAAATTTTTCATCCATCAGACGAACATCGTACACTCAATTACTTATAAAGATATAGCACACCTCTATAACTGGGAGGTTACTAAGCGTATTGCTAAGCGGTTGGTAGTTGTCACACATCATTACTATGTAGATTTATAGAGTTATTCGTATGTTCTTAGTCTGATTTAACACTTAGCTAATCACTATTAGCATGTAGCTATTCACTGCTAGCATGTGTAGCATGCATGAGGAAAGTCCTGTTTGCGATCACGAGTCAAAAGAGCAAAACCTGCATGTTTATATGACACTTTTATCCAAAGATATCCTTTTGATCTGTTTTCAATGGAGGTCTATGGGGTGGTTGCTAGGGTGCTGTAAGTGGTTGCTAGGGTGTGGCTATGAAGGTCATAGGTCATTACTTATTGGTTACTTAAAGAGGAGTCAAATGAGTGTGTGTGAGTTACAGAGAGAGAGAAGGGGCTCTAAGGGCCTGCGTGTGTGTGTGTGAGAAAGTGACAGTTGAGATTCAAATTCAGAACATTCCACCATTGTAAGTCAATGGGATTTTTGCCCGCTTTTTCGTCCGCTGTGTAAACATCGTAGGTCCGATCGCTTAGAAAAGATATAGCCCACATCTCCTCAATGAGCGGTCGATTTGACACCTCTGTCATGGGTCTGTGACAAGCGGTGCAGGAGGAGTAGCGAATTGAAATTTTTGTCCAGAAGAAGAAGAATAAGAAGCAGAATAATAATAACTAGACAGGAAAGTTTGTGAGACAAACTTTAAGTTGGCTTGAGAAAGACGGACCAGAAAGTTTGAAAAGTTTGAAAAGTTTAAAAAAAGTTTAAGAAGTTTAAAAAGTTTAAGTTTGAAAAATGTTAAAAGTTTTAAGTTTGATGGGTTTCAGTCTGAAATAGTTTGAAGTTTAAAGTAGTTTTAAAAGCTTAAAGTTTGACACATAGATAGATAGATAGATAGATAGATAGATAGAGTCAGATTATAGATAGATAGATAGACAGAAAGACAGATAGACTTCAGATAGATAGATGATAGATAGATAGATAGATAGATAAGATAGATAGATAGATAGATAAGAAACATTAGATAGATGAGTTTGAATGGATTAGAAATAGTATTGAGGTCAGTATGACCCCAATCAACTTTCTTTAGTTAAAAAATGTTTCCCTTCATCTCAGTGGAATAAGATTTTATGACTTTTCAACATTTTCTATCTGTATTCACATAAAAAAAAAAAGGACTTGATTCGGTTGTTCTGAAGGTATGTAATTTTTTTTTTTTTACTAATATGGTCTTTGGGGTCAATATGAAAATGAAAATCTATATATATTCTTTTAATTTGTCAAAAAATAATAAATCCAGCATAGGTCTGAAAAAAATTTCACACAGAAATGAAGGCCTGGTACTAGATCACAAATGCAATGTAGAAAAGACGCACACACACGCATTTTTATAGAAATTGGCAAATAAAATCAATAAATTCTGCATAAATCTGAAAATGTCCACACAACAAAATCAAAGTCTGATACTAGAGCACAAATGCAATGTGGAACGAGCATACTCACTCACGTACGCACACACACTCTCTCTTACACACATACTCACCATTCATATCTGCTTATTGCAGTTGTTTTTTAGTTTAGGTTTTTTTTTCTTCGTTTTGATTTTATTTACATTTATGTAAAAAAAAAAGAGTTTTTTGTGGCATTATTGCAAAAGCGAGCACTTCAAAATACATGAAACAAACAAAAACAAATTCTAACCTTTGGGAAAAATACTGTTTTTAATGTATTTTATAATTTTTCAATATATAATTAAAAAATATATATCAGAAAAGATGTGAGAGGAGTAACTGACCACTTCCAGAAAAATGAATGGCTCTCTATGGGCCTCTGCTGGATATATATGGTCATTACACTATTCTTTCAAAATCTGTGATTTCTGTGAAGTTTTTCTCTAACCACCAGATGGCAGTATTGTACACCTAACACCTAGCTCAATATCCAGAAAGTGTTTAAATTAAATTTAGATCATCATTTAAGAGATTTATTCATAAAAATGTAATATTTCACATGCAAGCTAATGGTGTAGTTGAGGATTTTTGTGGTAAACAGGTACAAAAGTACTTCATATCTCCCAAAACACAGCATTAATGTATAGATGAGAAGTAAACAAAGAAAATGAAATATTATTTGAATGATTAGAAATGTATAAATGTTTTACAATTACTCTTTCAATCTTCACATTTTATGTCTATTTCTTGTGTGCGTGTGTTTGTGTGTGTTAAATAGGGAAGGTATGTTTGTTTGTGTGTGTGTGTGTGTGTGTGTGTGTGTGTGTTAGATAAAGAATGAATGGAGAGTGAATATCCTTTAGATAGATAGATAGATAGATAGATAGATAGATAGATAGATAGATAGATAGATAGATAGATAGATAGATGAGTTTGATTGGGTTAGAAATAGTACATAGAAGGAAGTCTGATAGATAGATAGATAGATAGATGATAGATAGATAGATAGATGATAGATAGATAGATAGATGAGTTTGATTGGGTTAGAAATAGTACATAGAAGGAAGTCTGATAGATAGATAGATAGATAGATGATAGATAGATAGATAGATAGATAGATAGATAGATGATAGATAGATAGATAGATAGATAGATAGATGAGTTTGATTGGGTTAGAAATAGTACATAGAGGAAGTCTGATTGAGTCTAATGGGCTTCAGTGTGTTTAGATTTAAATTTTGACAGTTGGAGTTTGACGGAATGTTCAGATGAGCCAAGACTATTCAATGCAAGTCTATGGGATTTTTTATGATTTTTAATCTTAATTTTTATGAAAACCGTAAGTCGGATCATTTAGAAAAGATATAGCACGCTAAGTCAGATCAGTCTCAAGACTTGGGCTGAGTTTGGAGTTTGTAGAGTTAAAGCTCTAGGAGGAGTAGCAGTCAGAAATTTTAGTCTCAGAAAAAGAATAATAATAAGAAGTTTAAGTACAATATCAGTAAGTTGGCTTTCTCAAGCCAACTTAATAAGTATGCAAGAGAATAATAGTGATGCCTTGCCTTTGGCAAGCACCACTAATAAGTATGCAAGAGAATAATAGTGATGCCTTGCCTTTGGCAAGCACCACTAATAATAATAAGTATGCAAGAGAATAATAGTGATGCCTTGCCTTTGGCAAGCACCACTAATAATAAGTATGCAAGAGAACAATAGTGATGCCTTGCCTTTGGCAAGCACCACTAACTAGAATGTACATTTCCTGAAGAAAATGTGAGTGGTGCTTGCAGTGGCAAAACTCGGCACTAGGCTGTCAATATAGCCTTCAGTATGATTCTAGAGAGCCAACTCCCATGTCTGTATGATATTGTGGAGCTGAGATATGGCTTCTTTATGTTGCTATACGGTTGCTAGGGTTCTGTATGTGGTTGCTAGGGTGTCGCTGCACAGTCGCCATGGTGATACTTACAGACTGGTTTTCAGCCCAAACAAAGAGGCCACCCCATATCTATACCACTTTCTGGTGCTGAGAAATTGCTTATTCATGTGTTTGTTCAGTTGCTAAGGTACTCTAAATGGTTGCTATGGTGTGGCTATATAGTTTATGGATGATATTTAAAGACTATTTGACAGTCTGAATCAACAGAGCCCAACCCATGTTTCTACAATGTTTTGGTGCTGAAAATTGTTTGTTAATGTCCTTTTACGGTTGCTAGGGTTCTGTATGTGGTTGCTAGGGCATAGCTATGAAGTTGTCATGTCAGTACTTATTGGCTGCTTGATAGGCCGAGTCAAAGAGCCCTCCCCAAGTCTCTGTGACCTCCTGATCCAAAGATATAATCTCACTAATTTTGTGCCAATGTTAAGTCTATGGGACTTTTTCGCCCAAATTTTTCATCCACCAGATGAACATCGTACACTCAATTACTTATAAAAGATATAGCACACCTCTATAACTGGAAGGTTACTATCGTGTTGCTAAGTGGTTGGTAGTTGTCACACATCATTACTATGTAGATTTATAGAGTTATTCGTATGTTCTTAGCCTGATTTAACACTTAGCTAATCACTATTAGCATGTAGCTATTCACTGCTAGTATGTGTAGCATGCATGAGGAAAGTCCTGTTTGCAATCACGAGTCAAAGAGCAAAACCTGCATGTTTATATGACACTTTTATCCAAAGATATCCTTTTGATCTGTTTTCAATGGAGGGCTATGGGGTGGTTGCTAGGGTGCTGTAAGTGGTTGCTAGGGTGTGGCTATGAAGGTCATAGGTCATTACTTATTGGTTTCTTAAAAGATGAGTCAAATGAGTGTGTGTGAGTTACAGAGAGAGAGAGAAGGGCTCTAAGGGCCTGCGTGTGTGTGTGTGTGTGTGAGAAAGTGACAGTTGAGATTCAAATTCACGAACATTCCAATGTAAGTCAATGGGATTTTTGCCCGCTTTTTCGTCCGCTGTGTGAACATCGTAGGTCCGATCGCTTAGAAAAGATATAGCCCACATCTCCTCAATGAGCGGTCGATTTGACACCTCTTTCATGGGTCTGTGACAAAGCGGTGCAGGAGGAGTAGCGAACCAAGTTTTGTCCAGAAGAAGAATAAGAAGAAGCAGAATAATAATAACTAGACAGGAAAGTTTGTCGAGACAAACTTTAAGTTGGCTTGAGAAAGACGGACCAGAAAGTTTGAAAAGTTTAAAAAGTTTAAGAAGTTTAAAAGGGATGATATTTAAAGACTATTTTGACAGTCTGTATCAGCAGAGCCCAACCCAATGTTTGAAAAATGTTAAAAGTTTTAAGTTTGATGGGTTTCAGTCTGAAATAGTTTGAAGTTGAAAGTAGTTTTAAAAGCTTAAAGTTTGATACATAGATAGATAGAAGGACCTCAGAGTGGTTGCTATGATGGTTGCTAGGCTAACTTTGGTGGTTACTAAGGTGTTGCTATGCGGTTGCTAAGGTACCAAGTGTGGTTGCTAAGGTGTTGCTATGCTGTTGCTAAGGCTCCTGGGGCAGTTGCTAAGGTATTGCTATGCGGTTGCTAGGGTACTTCGGGTGGTTGCTAGGGTGTTGCTAGAGTACCCGGGGTGGTTGCTAAGGTGTTGCTAGGCGGTTGCTAGGGTACCCGGGGTGGTTGCTAGGGTACTTGGTGGTTGCTAGGGTAACCGGGCGGTTGCTAAGGAGTTGCTATCACGGTTGCTAGGGTAACCGGGCGGTTGCTAAGGAGTTGCTATGCGGTTGCTAGGGTACCTGGAGTGGTTGCTAAGGTGTTACTAGAATGTTATTAGCATGATTAGCAAGTGACTAGCATGTTGCTAGCATGATTAACAAGTTGCTAGCATGTTTCTAGCATGATTAACATTGTTGCTAGCATTATTAGCATGTCGCTAGCATGTTTCTAGCATGATTAGCATGCGACTAGCATGTTGCTAGCATTATTAGCAAGTTACTAGCATGTCGCTAGCATGTTTCTAGCATGAATAGCATGCCACTAGCATGTTGCTAGCATGACTAGCAAGTGACTAGCATGACGCTAGAATTTTTCTACCATGATTAGCATGTTACTAGCATGTTGCTAACATGATTAGCAAGTGACTAGCATGTCGCTAGCATGTTTCTAGCATAATTAGCATGTTACTAGCATGTTGTTATCATGATTAGCAAGTGACTAGCAAGTCGCTAGCATGTTTCTAGCATGATTAGCATGTTACTAGCATGTTGCTAGCATGATTAGCAAGTGACTAGCATGTCGCTAACATGTTTCTAGCATGATTAACATGTTACTAGCATGTTTGTAGCATGATTAGCAAGTGACTAGCCAGTCATTAGCATGATTAGCATTTCGCTAGGATAGATAGAGAGAGAGATAGATGAGTTTGAATGGGTTAGAAATAGTACATAGAAGGGAAGTCTGATTGAGTCTAATGGGCTTCAGTGTGTTTAGATTTAAATTTTGACAGTTGGAGCTGGCAAGGTCTTGGCTCATCTGAACATTCCGTCAATGTAAGTCTATGGGATTTTTATGATTTTTAATCTTCATTTTTATGAAAACCGTAAGTCGGATCAGTTAGAAAAGATATAGCAACTCGAGTCAGACCAGTCTGAAGATCTGGGCTGAGTTTGAAGTTTGTAGAGTTAAAGCTCTAGGAGGAGTAGCAGTCAGAAATTTTAGTCTCAGAAAAAGAAGAATAATAATAAGTTTAAGACGGATTTCAGTAAGTTGGCTTTCTCAAGCCAACTTAATAAGTATGCAAGAGAACAATAGTGATGCCTTGCCTTTGGCAAGCACCACTAATAATAATAATAAGTATGCAAGAGAATAATAGTGATGCCTTGCCTTTGGCAATCCAGGTGCGCCACTCATCACGCACAGGTGTTGGTGGTGTGTGATCAGTGTGGGAGCGGCGTTTCCAGGGCGATGCTGATCTGGAACTGGGACACTCGCCACATTTTGCCGGGTTGCCGCAGACGGTACGTAACTGGGGCCCATTCGTTCCACCACAGTGTAGGGCCCTTGCCAGGTCGCTAGGAACTTACATGCAGCTGTCGGGACCAGAACCATCACCCGATCTCCTGTCTGGAACTCCCGTACTTGTGCGGGCCGGTCGTAGAGGCGTTGTTGGGTGCGCTGGGCTGTGACGAGGTGTTCTGTGGGGCTGGTTGATTCTCCCAAGCTTCCAGAGCAACGTCCAGAAGGCCTCGAGGTTGTCTTCCAAACAACAGTTCAAAGGGTGTGAACCCTGTGGAGGCTTGTGGTACCTCGCGGATCACAAAGAGCACGTACGGGATCAGGAGGTCCCAGTCGCGCCCATCTTCATCCACCACCCGCCTCAGCATCTGTTTGAGCGTCTGGTTAAACCTTTCGACGAGGCCATCCGTCTGTGGGTGGTAGACCGACGTCCTCAGATGTTGTACCTTGAGGAGTCGACAGAGGTCCGCCATGATCCGGGACATGAAGGGTGTACCCTGGTCAGTCAGGGTTTCCTTTGGTATCCCGACTCGGCTGGCCAACAGAAACAGCTCTCGGGCAATGTTTTTGCGTTTGCCACCCAAAGAGGAAGGGCTTCTGGGTACCAGGCGGCGTAGTCCATGATGACCAGGATGTGCTCATGACCCCGGGCAGACTTCGGCAGTGGCCCCACCAGATCCATCCCGATCCGCTCGAAGGGCACATCGATGACGGGTAGTGGAATGAGAGGGCTGGGGGGAGGACGTCGAGGAGCCGTCTGCTGACAGGTAGGGCAACTACGGCAGAACCGTTTCACTTCTGCATCTAGTCCTGGCCAGTGAAAACGGTCCCGGATGCGTTGGATGGTGTTTTCTACTCCGAGGTGTCCCGCCATCGGATGGGCATGTGCCAGCTCCATGACGGTCTCCGTCTGAGTTTTGGGCACGACCAAGAGGAACTTTTCCTCCCCCCGCCTATGGGCGACACAGTACAGCAGACCATTTTTTATTTCAAAATGAGGGAGCGGGTGTGGGCCCGGCAACCTGTCTACCTCATCGACTCGGCGCACTTGTCCCCAACAGTTGCGCAGGTGATCGTCCTCTCGTTGTTCCCTGCCGAACGAACCCCCGGTCGTGACTTGTTGAAACACATCAAGGTAGACAGATGGAATGTTAGCTGGTTGACACTCACCCTCCCTCTCGCTGTCCGTGGCTAGGAAGGCCAGTCTCTGGTTGGGGCAGTCCCCAACGTTTCCTCCGTGGCTGGTCCCGGGCGGAAGTGGCAGGTCTCCTGGGGGTGTGGAGGAGCTTCTCGAACCCCGGCTAGTCGCGTCCCAGGAGCAGAGGTACCAGAAGGTCTTGCACAATGCCCACCTCGACGGCCCAGGTCCCGGGCTCAGCTGAAATCCGAACCGTACGGGCCGGTACATAGCGGGTATCTCCGTGCACGCACGTAAGTGGTAGCTTTGACTTCTGTTCAGGCCTCGGCTTTACCAGGGTAGGTTGCGCTAGGGTGACTGTACTACCAGAATCCAACAAGGCCTGAACCGGTTTCCCCTCCAGCTTCGCCATCCTGATGGGGCAACCTTCTTTGTGTAGAACGTACCCGGGCCATCCAGGCTCAGGCCGTCGGCGCTGGGGGTTCGGTGGGCATTGGCTCATCGACTAGGTTGGGGACCGCCGGTCTGCTGACTGGTCGCGGTGCACCTTCGAGCAGACACCGCTCCATCACCCTGCGGGTCGCCAGGCTCGCTCTCCTAGGTGAAATAGAGTGTTAGCAAACCCTGGTGTTAATAGTCTGTGTCTCAATTCACCTGCAATGCCCACATTCTCCACCATATGTTGCGGGGTGAATGAGCACACAGACTCTGAAATGCAGGAATTGCCCCAGAGGGTGATTTATTCAAACACACTGATGACACGTGCTCAGATGAACGGTGCTCGGTGCAGTAATCCACTCGGTGCTCGTTGGCTGAAGTGTTGTGCGAAGTGTCACTCTCCTGGGGTGCAGTCTGATTCTGTGAGGAACAAGAAGAAACAAGCATTAGTTCTGGCTGGAGCTCCGTTGCGCCTCTCCACCCGTGCCTCTTCTCCTGGCTTTTATGGTTGAGGGGAACGAGCTCCAGGTGCGCCACTCATCACGCACAGGTGTTGGTGTTGTGTGATCAGTGTGGGAGCGGCGTTTCCAGGGCGACGCTGATCTGGAACTGGGACACTCGCCACATAGGAAAGACATCATTAAAGTAATTCATGTGACTCCAGTTGTTGTAACTCAATTTTATGAAGCGTGAGTTTGCATCCAAAAAATAAAAACTACTTTACCACTTATTTACAAAAAATATTGATCTGTAATGTGCATTCATGAGAGCATCACAACGCATGAGTGTTGTGTTCATGCGACAGAAGACAGAATTGAGGTTAAACCACTGGAGTCACATGGATTACTTTCACAATGTCTTTCCTATTGTTCTGGAACTTAAATGTGTAAGTTGCGTTGCTTCCTATAGAGAGGGGTCAGAAAGTTCTCAGATTTCATCAAAAATATCTTAATTTGTGTTTTAAAGATGAACAAAGGTATTATGGGTTTGGAACGACATGAGGGTGAGTAATTAATGACAGAATTTTCAGTTTTGGGTGAACTAGTCCTTTAATGTTTGTGGAGTACAATTTGACTGGAAGGGTAAAACTAAATTAATTTTCATGAGTTTATTTGGTTACAGGTCTTTAGATCTAGCGTTCTGACTGTATGTGTGTGCTACAGTAAAAGCAGCACATTGATTTAAAATAGCGATGGAACTGATTATAATTATCTGCATTCATTGTTTTAATGCACACCTTCCGGTCAATCAGAGAGAATCAAAGAGTCCACAAGCAAACTATTCAGAGCTGATGTTAAGCATTGAGAATAATTGCTGATATAATTAGATTACCTTTCCACTGCCTCAGCTCTCTCTCTGTTTTCATACTGAATTGGCACTAATATTCTTCTTTTAGCTCTTTGATTTCATTTAACTCCTCGATCTCTTCATGTCTGAAGATCTCTTCCATGGCTGAGACGACAGAGGACTCATACACTTGATTTCTCCAGCACTCCCACAGGTCTTAGTTCCTGAAATACAATAGCAGTTATTATGCATTATAAACTATAAAGATAATAGTTAATAAAAGATCAATTAAATTAAGTAGATTACTGCTCACCATTATTTGAGTGCTTGTTTCACCACAGCCATCATCTTCCGCTGAATTATATTTTTGGTCTTTATTTTAGTTGTTACCAGTGCATTTCCTGAAAATAGCAATCACACACTAAAAAAAGAAGTCCACTTCCACACATTAATGTCACACTAAACATAAATGCTGGTGTACTGTGCTGTGAAAAAATAAATCCTGATTTATTCTATTTTTGTGAATATGCAGTACTAAATATCATCAGATATATTTTTAATTACTTTACAGTGATAAAAAGAAAAATGATGATGCAAACAAAATTCACTTCTGCTGTGAAGCAGCTCTAAACAGTAAAAAGTATCATTGTTCAGCTGAAATCAATGTTGACTGATCAGTGTTAAAAATCATCAAATATAAAATAAATATAAGCACCTCGCGCACAGACCCGCGGGCGCTACAGATCAGCACTGAAGCGGCCTTTCTTCTCATCTCAGCGGGTTGAATAAGATATCCGTGAAGTCATTTTACATCTCTCTAAAATTATAACTAAAGATATATGAGGACATTAGACATTATACTCACCGCTAAACTGGATGAGTCGACTAGTCTCCACCTCGCCTGATGAACTTCTTCCGGAAAGCGTTTCTTCTCTTTTGTAGCACTTGTGAAAGGTCTCGGAGTGTAATGTTGTTATGTCTTTGTGCTTTAATTGTGATAGTTCACATATGAACGATGTTGTCAATGAAAAGAACCTCATTGCCATTAAAGTGAAATTATCGAACCTAATCATAAAAATAAAATTAATTTAATCAGACAGACTTAGAAGTTTTTGCATCTGAAATCTTCACATGCATTTCAGCGTATCACTCAACTGTAGTTATATTGTATCTGTACTTCATTATACTGCAAATCTACAGTTGCACTTCATTGTACTTCAGTTGTACTTCAATGTACTGCAGTAATTTTTTGTAAGGGTGAGCATTGCTGTTTTGCTTCTGAATGAATCAAGCGTTTAAATGATTTGGTTCAGTCGCAATGACTCACTTATTAACAGTGACTTGCTGCCACCTGCTGGCAGTTTTAATTTCACATTTAAAGTAATTTTTATTTTATTTTTATTTTATTTTTTATTTTTTATAATTTCAAATATCAGTATTCATCATTTTATGTTTAAAATATCAAAACAGTATTAATGCATTTGTAACTGCAGGTTAAATGCATTCGTGTCCTGCATTAAACAGTGTGTAAACACATCTAAATGCCGCTTCAGATGCAGCTTCTGTTTTCTCTGCATTGCAAAGATTAATTTTGTCAATACTGATTTCATTTGTTTGGTAACAGCTTAAATTACTTATTCTAACTGACTGATTCAATTTAAGAATTTGACTGAAAATATGATGCACACTCGTGCAGGGCTTTATAAAGGTAAAAATGCCCATAAAAGGTAAAAAAAAAAAAAAGAAAAAAAACTATTTAAACTTATTGGAAAAGATTAATTTCTATCACTGCTGTGAACTGATCACCACAGAGTATGCAGAATATCAAAAACTTTAGGAGTCAGCTGTCCACGATAGTCCTTAAGATATCGTTATCGATAAAATCCCAGAAAATATTGATATATATTTTTTTGTCAATATCACACACCCCTAATATATTTAAAGTTTTGTTTAGAAAAAGTGGTCACACTTTATATTAGGTGGCCTTAACTACTATGTACTTACATAAAAAAATAAGTACAATGTACTTATTGTGTTCATACTGTATTGCAAAACACTATTGCGGCTATTGAGGTGGGATACGGGTAAGGTTAGGGACAGGTTTGGTGGTATGGGTAGCTTTAAGGGTGGGTTTAGGTGTAAGGGATGGGTCAACAGTGTAATTATAAATGTAATAACAGAAATTAATTACAGATGTAATTACATATACGTATTTTTAAAAATATAAGTACAATGTAAAAACATGTATGTACACAATAAGTGCATTGTACCAAATGATTAATTTAAATGTAAGTACCTAGTAGTTAAGGCCACCTAATATAAAGTGGGACCGAAAAAATAAATAAATATGAGACGTGCCTTTTTTTCCACTTGAGCCCCTGCCCCTCAGAATGTCTGCACGTCCCTGGCTGACAGGATACGACATTCGGTCAGGGAAAAGCAAAAATATCATGATATTATCTGTCAGAAACGTTACCAACGCTGTCAAAAACACGTTGTATTTAACACTACACAGATCTGTAGAACAAGGTTACGTAATGAAATGAAATACGCAAACACTAGCGGCACGAAGAAGTCTATGCTATGTCATTCAGTATAGTAGTTAAATGTCCACAAATCATGTTATAAACATTCATAAGAGCACTAGACAAAGTTATCAGCTATATAGCAATGGTTATTAATAAAAGCTATAACAGTAATACATTGTTGCATGAATAATAAACAACTGATAAAATGATCCACCCCAAACTATAGTACAGTAGGCCTATTAACAAATGTTGATGCAATAGAGTATGATTTAAAAACAATCATCCCTCCAAAACAGAGAAAAAACCTTCCACAAACATCTACATGTCTGTCTCTTTTAAAGTGTTTATAGTGTATATAATGAGTTGTATTTGTATTTGTTTGTTATTATAGCACAATTCCTTAAAAGGTGTTTTTAGGGGTGCTGGAGCACCTATAGCCCCTCCACAGCGCCGCTCATTACAATCATCTGAAGCGTAACGTCAGATCCAAAGGAACACGGCTGCCACAACATCAGAGTCTGTATCCGGACTATAAACTTTTATCCCAATACTTTCATTATTATTTAATGTTTGCAACACAGAAATGTAGAGTGTTTGTAAAGCTGTTTCAAACGTAAGGTTCATGAAGAGCTGCTCTCTTCTGGATCAGCGGCTGCACAAAAGCAGGTTAATATTCCGATGTGATTGTGATTTTAATGGTTTAATAGACATGGTCTCATCGACATAGCAATAAGATTGAGTGTGTTTGAATCGAGATTGCGATCTTTTAATGAGTAATCCATATGTGCCTGTAGCCTATTTATTTTTGTGTGTCATAATTTGTACCAGACCTCAAAAGTTACCCGGGCCCGGTCCCAGGCGGCCCTCCGCTTCAACGATCCCTGAATCAAACTATTTTACACACTGACTGGACTATAGAGGCCATCCTCAGTCTGGAGACGGAACAACATGCTCCCTTATATGGTGTGAGTTATGTGTGTCTGTCTGTCTGTCTGTCTGTCTCTGTGTGTGTGTGTGTGTGTGTGTGTGTGGGGATTTTCTGACTGCGTTTCTGTAGAGCTGAGCTGGAGTCAGCTGTGTGACGTCTGGAGTATCAGCTGTAAATCAAGTCAAGTTGAGCTTTATTGTCATTCCGCTACATGTGGTCAGCATACAGTGGAACGAAATGTCGTGTCTCGCAGGACCACAGTGCTACATAAATATAAACATACAACACGAGTAAGAACAATTTTTAAACCAATACATAACTAACTTACTGAAAGCAGTAATCTAACTATACATATACTATAAATAGTTGACTATACACATAACCTAAGACAGACTACACATGTACTTTACATAATGTTTTTGAGGTTTCATCGGAGGTGACTCCTCACTTTCAGGTTACAAACGTGAACTGCGATCATGCCATTCTATGGCGTGATTTCTGGAGGCGGGGCATTAAGATAAAAGCTGCGATGGTTCCTGGCCCTTATTCCTGAAGCTCTGGCTACTTCGCCAACCCTTAAGGCAGCGCTGAGAGAAGCGAATAACAAGACGGACAGGAAGGATGTTGCCAAGTTCATGGATATTATGGACCCTAGTATGGACCGCATGGATACTGTCGTCCGTGGAGAGTGTAGACCCGAACCAGTCCAAGCAGGACAATCAGCTCATTGACGGTGAGTGACGAAGATGATGATGTCGATTATAAAAAATGCTGCGTTTATGATAATGGAGATATCTGAGTGTGTGTGTCACTCGTCAAAAGACAACTGTTTTAAATTCAGTGGAAAACTCCCTTTAATCGACCGCATCCACAGCTGTTCACAACAACAGAACAACACCAGAAGCAGCGATCTTTCATTGTTGATGAGCACCACTGACTTCCATAGTATTTTTTTTCCTACTATGGAATCAATGGTGTTCATCAACTGTTCGGAAAATGGTAATTAATTAGAATATATAAGAGTTTTCACTAGTAAATTTCACAGAAAACAACAAGTAACAAACACAGAATTAATATGGAAGCTTGTTTCCAACAAGCTTTTTGTGTTTGTGTTTGTCAGAGATGCTGCAGTACAACAGTAATCACCCGGAGATCCAGGATCTGGCTCTCTCTGAGGATCAGATGGGGGATGGAGCCGTGGCTCCCATGGGACCCTTCACAGAGACGGCCCCCAGCACCATACTGACTCCCCCACACACGCTCGTACAGACACAGACACACACACCGCCGCTGCTCCAGCCGCAACCACAGCTGATCACACAGGTGAGTCTGACCACACCCCTCACTCTCTAACCACGCCCCCTTACACATGGCCACACCTCACACTGACATGCCCCTCACTCTCTGACCACACCTCATTTTTGTGAATGGATTCTGTGATTTATTCTTGCAGACTCCAGCGCAGCCGCAGACGGTGATGATCGTGCCGGCCGCCACACCGTCACACCACTTCATCCAGAGTCAGGTGCCGTCCACTGCTCCGGTCCACACCGCACCGCAGCAGGTGCCTGTACGTTACTGCACGCTCACTGCAGACTGTAATTAGTGTGTCTTATGATGTCATGTGTGACGCTGCTCTCTGATTGGCTGTCAGGCTCTGGAGCACCAGCCGCAGATCCTGAAGACAGACTCACTGACACACCACACACACACACACACAGTACAGTCAGGATACACTGACAGAAAAAACATCATTGAGAAGTTTCATTAATGTAAGAGAAAATGTGTGACTCTGACAAATATTAAACTTTTTTTTTTTTTTTATATTAAATATTATTCCATTATTGCTAATATATTCATAAAAATGTATTGATAAATTATAACACATTGTTTTTATTTATTAAAGTTTAATTTTTTTATTATGTTTTTTTTTTTTTTATCTACTCTCAGTTTTTCATCAGAATAGCCTTTGTCGATGATATGGTGTTAAATAAAAACAAATAAATAGATAAGATTATGAAATCATCATTTTAAAAAAATTCTGGGAGATATTTAGATTTTCTAATAAATATTAATTTAATATTTTTATAATAGTATACGTTTATTTATTAAAGCTATATCATTATTATGATTATTTTAATTTCCGCTACTCTGAATTTGCTATGAAATTAGCTTTTGCTGCTGATATGATCTTAAATAATAGATTCATATTTTAACATTGTATTTAAATAATATTTATATAAAATACATTACAAATCAATGTAAATAAATATATTTATATATAATTATAAATAATTAAAAAAATTAGTAGCTAAAAATATCTTAAGATAAGAGCATTTTTTATTTTATGAGTATTTAGTGGAAAATCAATGCATCTATCCATCTATCCATCTATCTATCTATCTATCTATCTATCTATCTATCTATTGCTTTCATGTCAGAATATGGTTCTGAATGTTGTCGCTCTCTCTCACAGACGCTGATGAGCTGCAACACTCTGACCGCGGGGGCCGGGGCCGGGGCCGTAACCGCGGGAACTGGAGGAGCAGTGAAAGAGGGCAAGAGACGGAAGACACACAGCATCAACGAGAAACGCTACCGATCGTCCATCAACGACAAAATTCAGGAGCTGCGGGACCTACTGAACATCGACCCCAAGGTGTGTGTGTGTGCCGCACTGCATGCTGGGACGCGTGGAGCTCAGGCGACTGTCTGACGGTCTGTTTGATTTGATTGACAGGTGCCCAAGTCTGGTGTTCTGCAGAAAGCCATCGAATACATCGAATCCTCGCAGGTGAACCACAAACTCCAGCAGGAGAACCTGACGCTCGAGACGGCCAATCAGAATAACAGTGAGTCACATGACATCCCCGGCTTTGCTGCTTCACCCCAAATTCAACTTTGTTTTTTCTTGAATTCACTGTTTAATAGTTTTTTAAGAATTGTAGAATTTCTTCACACACACACACACACACACACACACACATATATTCACATGGAAAACCCAACTTTGTATTATTTCAGATAGATAGGCCTATGAAACATATTGAGTTACTAACTTGGGTTGAAAATTATAAAGCAAAACGCACTAGGTCTTGATGTAGAGCTTGTATGTGTTTCACTAGTTTGTGTATTGCGTGTAAATACAGTGCAGCTGAAATAATAAAGTGTAAATGATAAGTTAAAGTTAGAGACGGAGGGGAGAAATGCTCAGATTATCTGATGTTTGATTATCTGCTTCTGTGGAAAATAGAACAACACGATTCAAATCAACGGAAATTGAATTAATGAATATTTGTATTTACAGCATCTGTTTATTCACCCCAGCGATATGAAGGAATTTAGGACCGTTCTCTTATTGTTTGGGAATGTGTTTTTTTTTTGTGTGGGGCCGTTGAAACTGTTCAAAAACTGTGCTTTAAACTTTAAAATGTGAAACAATGTATTTGTTGTTAAACAGGATCAAGGGAAGTTTTTATTTAAGTTTTTTCACATACATTTCAAGAAAAAAACCATCAAACATACATGCGATATTAGTAATGTAATGACTGTTTTTTTTTTTAATTAAAAAATACTTGTTTAATAAATCAATGACATTTCTTAATTGATGAAAGCATTCATCATTCATCCTAGAGTTTTTCATTTTAAAAATGATGTTAGCCTATACACGTTTTCTTCTGAACAAACATCTCTTAACCACAGGAAATGCTTCTTTATTTTATTTAGTTATTCACACTTAATTTGGTTATTCCTTTAATTGGTCGGTCATTTGAAAGCAAATGTTTTTGTTTCATAGTGCATAATAACATCAAGACAGTATTCCCCTTTGATTTTCTTGCCACAAGATTTAAGGATTGCTAGTTAAATCCTACATATGCACTTAATTAACGTCTAAACATTTACAACATACTACGAAATGCTAATATTTCATCTCATGCAGTGCAACGAAATGAGAATGGCGGCGGGTGTCTTGTATGATTACTGATGCGTTCATATCGTCGTACTGTATTTCAAAAGGTTGTAAAACATCAAAAGATGCTGAAGATGTCACTAAAGTCACTAAAGATGTTTCTGGGGATGCGACTCATTTGCAATCTAATGAGATTTTGAGGGATCTGGCATTTTGAACTTTGGTGTTATCAGGTAAAAAGTTCAGTGATTAAAGGATATCCGTTCTGTGTTATGCACCTGCGAGTGTATCCTGGTGAACTTTTTGAACTTTTAAGCGAGTGGGCTAAAGGATGTGTAGCCTATTGAACCTTTTTTTACGACACATCTGGAGGGTTGCGTAGGGACATCTAGTGAAGTTAAAAGTTAGGTAAAGTTTAGGAAGAAAATCTTTTTTTCGAAGAAAAACAGGAATGTTAATAATGTGGATGTGTCTTCAAACTGATGTTCAGGGTATTAGATAGAAAAATAAGTCGTCGATAACAACAAGGTAAAATAAATAACCGATCAAGGTATTTGTATTTTAAAGGGGTCATATTGTAACAAACGCTCTCAAACATCAGTTTAACGAAAGACACAATAAAAATATGGGATACAATCCATTGAGTTTTTGATACTGATATATTAAAGTGTGATAGTGTATACAAACAAACAGCCTCCACACATACACAACCATTTCACCCCTCTCCATAATATGTACAAATCAGTTCCTTCAAAACAGTCCACGCAATACGTTCTACAAAAACCTGTGTTTCCAGCATTGTTTGGCCGTTGCCAACAATTTTGTCCCAAATGTTCCAATACCGGCGATGACACGATGAATCAGTCAATGAGTTATCCACAGACCGTCGGTATATAATCCAATGGCATTTCCCACACGCATTTCGCAGTTGAACTTATCGTACACAGTCTAATACAGCTACTTAACTCAAGACCTCGTGTAACATACACTTAATTTAACATAAGGCTCAGGAATTCAGTAGAAAAAACATTTTCCCATCTCTGGCCTAACAAAGGATGAAAACCAGTGAGCTATAACTCAAACATCCTGCCTTTGTATTAAACCCATAGACATAATATACATAGACGCCTCATGATGTGTCGGAACATAATCCAGCGTCGCCACCATATTGGTTGGGTCTCCTCACTCTACGCTAGCACCGGAGCTGTGCAAAACAGTTCTTTTTCAAGGGTTTTAGCTCCCCAGCCCCAGTTGCAAGCCTGACAGGGTAGTGTAAGATGCTGGAATGACCTGGAATTATAACACTTACTTTTCCAGGGTTTTACAAAAAAATGTACTGAGCTGGTACAGTATATATGGGAGCTTGTATGTATATGTGTTACAGAAGGGTCGTGTGTGTGTATGTGTGTGTGTGTGTGTGTGTGTGTGTGTGTGAGTGAGAGAGAAATAAATTCAAAATATAGCTGCAAGCAGCGATGGCGGGCCCAAGCCATCAGTGCAAACGCCACCCCGGTGGCATCAGGAAAACTGTGCCCAGCGTGCACATGCATTACAGTAACCTTCTAGCAGTCTGGTTTTGATGGATACTGCAATGAAAGGGTTAGTCCAAACTATCAAGACTGAGAGACACACACACAAACACATACACACAACAATATATCAAATTTTGGTAACACTTTCAATAAGGTTTCAGTTACTAAATTAACTATATTAATTAATATGAACAATAATTATATAGCTTTTATTAATGTTAGTCTCTCTCTATCCTCTATCTCTCTCTCACACACACACACACACACATAAAGAACAATGTGTAAATCTTTTGTAACACTTTTCAACAAGTTTTTAGTTTTTAATATTATATAAGTTAACACGAAGTTAACATGAACAATAGTTTTATAGCATTTGTGACCCTGGACGACAAAACCAGTCTTAAGTGTCAATTTTTCAAAATTGAGATTCATACGTCATCTGAGAGCTGAATAAATAATCTTTCCATTGATGTATGGTTTGTTGGACAATATTTGTCTGAGATACAACTATTTGAAAATCTGGAATCTGAGGGTGCAAAAAAATCTAAATATTGAAAAAAAGTTGTCCAAAAGTTCTTAGCAATGCATATTACTAATTAAACATTTAAGTTTTGATACATTTACTGTAAGAAATTTACAAAATATCTTCATGGAAAATGATCTTTACTTAATATCCTGATGATTTTTGGCATAAAAGAAAAATCTATAATTTTGACCCATACAATGTATTCTTGGCTATTTCTACAAATATACTGTACCCCAGCGACTTAAGACTGGTTTTGTGGTCCAGGGTCACATTTATGAATCTTGGTTAATGATATGTTCAAAATTGACTACTACATTATTAATTAAAATTTCTGGTTAATGTACATCAGTTACAGTACCATGAAATAACATAAAGAAATATAGTAAAACATATGTTGTTAGTTTTGAATGAACTAATGTTAAAAACTATGTTCTTGAACTATACTAGTTAACATGAACAATAATTATATAATATTTATTAATGTTAATTAATGTTAACTTAAAAATGTATTAATACATTATTAAAATTTAAAGTTGTATCTTAACATTAGTTTATGTTCTGTGAATTAACATAAAATTAATATTTTTAATGTTAGTATTAACTAACATTAAATAAGATTAATAAATGATTTTAAAATATATTGTTCCTTTTTAGTTCATGTTAATTAATGTAATAACTTATGTTAACCAAAGAGACCTTAATGTAAATTGTTACCAATACTTTTTATATTCTATAACTATTTAAAAAGTTTATAACAATAATAATAATAATAATAATATATATATATATATATATATATGTATATATATATATGTGTGTGTGTGTGTAAAAGAATACTGACAGTACAGCACATCTCAGCTGATTCTATGCATTATTTTTCATTCTGATAGACAGACAGGCAGCTCGTGAAAATTAAGGTCATGCCTCCATCTGGTGGCCATCCTTGGTATTACACTCTTCACCTTTAAACCAATTTCAGTGATAGTTTTAATTGTTTTGTGGCCCCTGAGCATGATACATTTTTGAAACTAAGCATGTTTCCTCAGAATGACTTCTTATATTTATGTAAAAAGTTTTGAAGTGTTTGGAAACTGCACTTTAAAAATATAAGAAAATTACTGCTATTTTTTTTACTGTTACTTTAATAAATCACCATTGCCACACCGTTCGAGATATTGGCGTCATGTTGACAAAGTTTGGTGTGAACTACTTGTTTCTGCTTGGAGGAGTATGAATTTATTTACAGCCTGTTTTCTCAAAAAACAAACATTAAAATAAAAATAGCCGACTTCCTGTTGGTTGTAGCTAATGACTGTAAATTAGAAAGTTGTCCGGCTTAAAAAGAACAATTTATGTACCGAGTTTGGTGTCTGTAGCTAAAACTAACCCCCAAGCTTTTGACAAAAGGTGGCGCTATAGAGTGCCTCTTCCACGCCCGTTTATGAGCTTTTGCCGGTGTCTTACTATCATTAATACGGATATGTGTATTGAGTTTCATGGAATTCTAAGCATGTTATCTGCCTCAAAATCACCGGAAAAGAATATTCAACTTTGACATATTACCATGGCAACAATATTTTGGATATCAATATTCCCTTCACAGTTTTATAAATAAAAAATAATCCTGAAGGAATCAATAGGGCCCTGCGCCTTACTGGCTTGGGCCCTAATGAACAATCAAACTTGTTTCTTTATTAATATATAAAATTAATTCATTTATACATTTATCAATATGCCATAGCCTACCATATGTCTTTGTTAAAGAGCATAATACAAATGTGTGACAGCGTCCTGTATCATAACTAAATCTCTGCTGTTTGTAACAAACCATACCGTGTGAAAATCCTGTAAAAATTCGGGGAGTTATTATTATTGTAGTTGGGGATACACATTCCTCAGTAGAAATAAATGCAGGGGCGCGCATTGGAGACCCATCCAAGATGGCGGCTGCGCTGATACGTCAGCTCCAATAGGCAGCGTCAGTCTATGAGGCGTCTACGTATATTATGTCTATGATTAAACCAACCACCTGTCAACTTCACTTACTCTCTCTACTTATATCGGAGTCCTCACCCTCATACCTGAGGACGTAGCCCCCTAGTGTTGAGGAGAAGTACTACAGTAACAGTAAATTCAACATAGAACTGTTATACAACCTCCCCTTTAGAAAAAGGCTGAACGGCCCCAAAGAAGGGTTTCAATTTTTCAACATGATATGTGTCAATGCCATCCGGATTATCTAGCATTTTTACTTTATAATTAACCTTGTTAACCTGTGACACTACTTCAGCAGGACCTTGCCATTTAGCTGCTAACTTTGCCATAGAAGCATCACCTGCACGAGACAGCGGATGAGTGAGTATCCAGACTAAATCTCCTGGTTGGTATTGTACTGATCTTCTTCGGAGATCATAATATCGGGCCTGTCGTTCCTGAGCTCTATTGTCATTCTCCTTCACTTTTTCTAGCATTGGTTTCTGCCACTCTAGCAAACTATATGCTAAGTGGTCAGGGTTTGGAGGCTTATGTACCAACCGTTCCAATGTGCCTTTCCAATGGGAATTGATGGCATAACGAAATTCAGCAACCCACCGGTCCCATTGTCGGTGATTATCTTGGACATAGGAGGCTATCATCGGAAGACTTTGCGGATCTCATCGCGAACAGTTCAACCCACTTGCTGCAATAGTCCACTACCATCAGTAGGTACTCATTCATACGAGTGCTTTTAGGGAATGGCCCCATCAAATCAACCCCCAGCATGTACCCTGGTTCGACCACTGGTGTGGACTGGAGACGCCCAGCCAGTTTAGAGATGCAGGGTTTATATTGTTGGCATATTTGGCATTCCTTACACATCTTCCCGACATCTTTTCGAATCTCAGGCCAATATGTTACCTCTAGTAACCTCCGTAATGTCTTCATATGCCCAAAATGCCCACTTAATGGACTAGCATGTACATACTGCAGACAATGTTCACGGAGTTTAGGTGACATGACAACTTGTAAACTCTGACCCCCATTCTTGTCAGTGGTACTTCTGAAGAGATATCCATTCTGGTTAACATAATGCACACGGTGGGTACTTGCGTTACCATTCTTTACCTCATCCCACAAAGGTTGGAGAGTAGCATCTTCCTTCTGTTCTCTACCGATATCCTCCCAGCTCACCGGCAAATCATATGGTACACTATTTGCTTGCGAAAGGGCTATGCTCCCTTGAATCTCCTCCTCCAACCCCTGTGACAATGTATCCGGAACTAGGTTACACTGACCTTTCCAATACTTCACTATGAACTCAAAGCTTTGCAGCCTAATCGCCCATCTCGTGAGACGGGATGAAGTTTGGGGTTGGTTGAAAACCCAATTAAGAGCGGAATGATCTGTCAGTACGTCAAAAAGACGGCCTTCTAGGTATTCGCGCCTTTTCTCCACAGCCCACACAACTGCCAAGCATTCTTTCAGTCTTTCTCACGACTGAAATCAGGGGGTCGCAACACAGGGGCTTTCTGAAGAGCTTCTTTCAAGGTTTCAAAAGCTCGCCGACACTCTGTGGTCCATTTCCATCTAGCCTCTTTCTTCTTTAGAGCATGGAGAGGGGCTGCCTGTTCGGAGAAATGGGGAATAAAGCGGTGGTACCAGCACGCTAACCCAAGAAAGCACTGTACTTCCTTCACCGTCTTGGGAATGGGGAAGTTTTTTATGGCTTCTACCTTTGAGGGTTCTGTCCTCACTCCCCCCTCTGAGACAACATGTCCAAGAAAAGAAAGGGATTTTTGGAGAAGATTACACTTCTTCAGGTTCAATGTCAATCCTGCAGCCTCCAACTCAGCAAATAGCTGATGGAGATGTCCATAATGCTCCTGGACATTGGTAGAATATATCACAATATCGTCAATATAGACAAAGCAAAACTTGCTAATGAACATCCGCAGGATGGAATTCATCAACCGTTGAAAAGTTGCTGCAGCGTTTTTCAGCCCAAAGGGAAGACGTAAGAATTCATATTGGGCAGTTTTGGTGACATACGCAGTCTTAGCGATGCTAGCCTCTTCCATGCATACCTGCCAGTAGCCACTCCTCAAATCCAGTGTACTAAAAACCGTAGCTCCGTAAAGAGAAGTAAGGATGTCATGCACTTGTGGCATAGGAAAGCCATCAAGGGGGGTCTTGGTGTTCAGAGCTGTATAGTCAACACAAAAGCGCGTACTCCCATCCTTCTTTGGTACCAGCACTACTGGAGCAGCCCAGGGAGAGGTAGACAGTCCGATTATTCTTTTTTCCAGCATTTTAGCTATTTCATCATCTATAAACTTTTGTTTATGGACAGGTGTCGGATATGCTTTTCTCCTTACCGGTATTTCATCCTTAGTATTAATTTGATGGGTGATTTTGGAAGTACATCCCAACGAATCTGTACATACCGTGGTCCATTCAAACAACAGTTGTTCTAGCTGTCGTTTTTGACTTCGTGAAACCTCAGCTGCATCAACTAGTCCTAATCAAAATGTTTGACCCTATTTGTTTGATTGACAGAATCAATCTATTTGTTTTGAAATACAGAAAACATCCAAACCAAAGTAATAGTAACAATTTAATTGATGTTCAACAAATAAAAAAACGATATAATACAGATAAACACATGATAAAGCTTGGCTTATTGAATATTAGATCCCTTTCTTCAAAAGCACTTTTTGTAAATGATATGTTCACTGACCATAAACTAGATGTGCTTTGAGACCAGGACACCCAGATGAGCCCCAGGGACATATCCCCAGTGAAGACATTGATTAAAATACAATAAAACAAAAAATATAATAAAATACCTAACTACATAATACTATTATCGTTAAAAATTGCAACAAAATTAAAAATAGAAATATAAGCTTTTGAACTGCGGGTTTCGTCTGGTCAGAGGAGAACTGACCCCCGACTGAGCCTGGTTTCTCCCAAGGTTTTTTCTCCATTCTGTCTCAGAGGGAGTTTTGGTTCCTTGCCGCTGTCGCCTCTGGCTTGCTCAGTTGGGGACACTTAATTTCTAGCGATTATCGCGGATTTGATTGCACAGATACTATTTAAACTAAACTGAGCTAGACAATGACATCTCTGAATTCAATAATGAAATGCCTTTAACTGAAAATTGAGTGTTTAATCTTATCATTATACATTACTGACACTCTATCTTCCAATTTGATACTGTTAAGTGCTTTGACACAATCTGTATTGTTAAAAGCGCTATATAAATAAAGGTGACTTGACTTGACTTGATTGCAAAGTCTCCCCTTCCTGCTTGATCTGATCCCAGAAAGACTCTTGGATTAATGAATAAGAGCTTCCGGTGTCAATAATTGCTTCCAGATGATGGTTACGAATATTCAAAGGCAACGTCAGAGTTGTCATGGGGGGTTGGTAAACCTCTGTATATACAGCAATGTTATGGCTGTTGGGACGTCCTCGGCCTGGCTTTCCTCCTCCACATAATGTTGCTTGCTCTGCTTGTCTTTGCCTCCAGAAAACTGTCTCGTCATTCAGATCACGTTCCACCAGCGTGCCTACACGCATTAACTCTTCTATCGTGGACACAGTTCCTCTCAGAATGCTGGCAATGCGCGGATTGCAGTTCCTCAATATAGCTTGAAGAATCTCACGCTCTGTCATGGCGGGCTTCAATCTTAGACATAGAGCTCTATATTGGTAAACAAAAGAACGAAAGCTCTCATCCACTGCCTGCTTTCTTTCCCTGACTGCAGAAAGACTGTTTTAAATTGTGTCCATGATTTGACACGTGCCTTCTCAGCTACCCACCAGTCCACCAATTTTGGAAAGTCAAGTTTTATGGGAGTTTTGAACTGAATAGAGCAAGAGTAAATTTCTGGAAGTGGAGCTGAATGTCTGGCAGGAGTGGAAGTAGCATCTCTCCACTTAAGACAATCCATGACTGCTCTACCCAAATCTTGGATGCTTTCTTCTCAGATCTGTTTTATTTGTTGACATTCATTCTTAGCCTCGGTGACAATTGCTTCATCTCGTTGATTCAAAGACCTTTCATAAGCCTTGACCTGAACTTCTAAAGAACTTATTTGGTTCTGATGAGTGTTCAAATTATCCAGCACCTGAGTTTCAAACTTATCAAGACGGCTACTCAGGTTTCCTTCTACTTCACTCATTCTAGTTTCCAAATATTTAACCCGGTTGGCCAACACTAGGGAGATAAGACTTTCATCATCATCTTCAGGAGGTGGAGGAAGTGGTAGCAAACCACTTTCTTCAACTTCCTTCACCTCATCAGCCTCCTGCTCAGGCTCCAGATAAAAACTGATTCAGTCATTCAGTAGGTCACGGACAGGTTCCCGACGCACAGTAAATGCATCTGAATTATAATTAGGCTCTATGAGATACTCACTCCCAGTCTCGGCAGGGTCAGTCGCCATTTAGAAACGTTATGAGGAAGTATGACCTTCAGAATGAGTATTCATGCAATAAATTGACTGGCAGGGGTTTAAACACTCTATACAAAACTTTTGTCATATAAATGAATTACCTCTCAAGTAAGTACACACTGCTTTTACTCAATATAATTTGGATGGTCTCTGTTCGGGCACCATTTTGTGTAACAAACTTTAATGAAAGCCACAATAAAAATATGGGATACAATCCATTGAGTTTTTGATACTGATATATTAAAGTGTGATAGTGTATACAAACAAACAGCCTCCACACATACACAACCATTTCACCCCTCTCCATAATATGTACAAATCAGTTCCTTCAAAACAGTCCACGCAATACGTTCTACAAAAACCTGTGTTTCCAGCATTGTTTGGCCGTTGCCAACAATTTTGTCCCAAATGTTCCAATACCGGCGATGACACGATGAATCAGTCAATGAGTTATCCACAGACCGTCGGTATATAATCCAATGGCATTTCCCACACGCATTTCGCAGTTGAACTTATCGTACACAGTCTAATAGAGCTACTTAACTCAAGACCTCATGTAACATACACTTAATTTAACATAAGGCTCAGGAATTCAGTAGAAAAAACATTTTCCCATCTCTGGCCTAACAAAGGATGAAAACCAGTGAGCTATAACTCAAACATCCTGCCTTTGTATTAAACCAACCACCCCTCAACTTCACTTACTCTCTCTACTTATATTGGAGTCCTCACCCTCATACCTGAGGACGTAGCCCCCTAGTGTTGAGGAGAAGAACTACAGTAACAGTAAATTCAACATAGAACTGTTACAATATGACATTGCTAAAAAGAACATTATTTTGTGTATTTGGTGTAATGCAATGTGTTTATGCGGTTTAAGTTAAAAAAAACATTATTTTCCACATACTGTACATTATGTACTATACATTATGCCTTTCTGAAACGCGTAGATTTTTACAAATCTCATCGTTCTGAGAAGTGAGGCGTGCTCTGATTGGCCAGCTATCCAGTGCGTTGTGATTGGCAGAATACCTCAAGCGTGTGACAGAAATGTTATGCCCCTCACTGTATTGTGATGCCATGTCCCGGCGCAATGACACAAAAACAATAAAACCCATTATAAACGAGGCATTTGTTGCATCCAGTGGGGACATAATTACTGATTATAATGACTTATACTGTCTTTTTATAAACATTACCATGTCTGCATTTGTGATCGGAGAAACAACAAACAACAAGCGCTACTCTACACTTGTTACTGGGCTGACGAGACGAGAAGCGTGCGGATCCATTTGCAGACTTTATTTGGCAACAGAGACGTGGTCAAACAGGCAGGGTCAAACAATGGCAGAAAGGTATATCATGGGCGAGACAGAGAGTAAACTAAGACAAGCGTGGGTCGATGATCGGCGAAGAGTATCCAAAGGGGCGAGACAGGAGAGGTGGTCAAAACGTCAGCGATAGTCCAGGCAGGGGAAAACACAATCCAACAAAGGCAAGGCTAGGCTAGGCGAGGCAAGGCAAGGCAAGACAAGGAAAACTAACAGGGCTCTGTAGGGCAGCGATAAGGCATACAATACTCGGCAACGAGGGAGAGAATGTCCAGGGTTGAAATAGTGTGTGTGATCAGTGATGCTGTGTGATCAGGTGTGCGTGTGATTAGTGCAATGAGTGATTGGTGACAGCTGTGTGCGTGTGATTGGTGAGATGGCTGATGGGAAATGCAGTCCATGTGATGTGTGGTGTGAAAGTCAATATGATGAGCGAGTGACCTCTGGTGGTGAATGAACGGGAGTGCAGACCAGATTCGTGACAGAGCCCCCCCAAAGAGCGGCTTCCAGACGCTCCACACAGTCTATAATCAGGAGGGAGGTGGAGCGGAGGCGGAACAGGGGGAGGGATGGAGGGCCAGGTCCTTGTGGTAGCGGAGTGATCTGGGACCGAGGTAGAGCCGGCAGAGCAGGAAGCCAGGGCAGAGTGGACAGGACTGGAGCCCACCAGGGCGGAACAGAAGACCACCAGAGCGGAGCAGACGGACCCGAAGACCACCACGGTGGAGCATATAGAGCAGGAGCCCACCACGATGGATCAGGAACCCACAGCAGAGCCTGGGAACTAGGGAGAACGGAGACACAAGGAGAAGACAGAACATGCACAGACCCAAGGATAGAGGCAGGGAACACAGGAAGTTCATAGTTCGTTTCCATAGTAGGGACAGGACAGAACGAGAGTTCATTGACTGATACCGCCGACACCTCTGGAGGTTCTGCGGCGGTTGCCGCCACCTCTGGAGGTTCTACAGTGGTAAACACAGGACACAGGGAGAGTTCAGTAATGGTTTCTTCGACCGTAACACAACAGGCTGAGAGTTCATTGCTGGGCGCCACCACCATACGAGGAGCTGAAGTGAGCACCGCCGCTTCGGGAGGTTCTGCAGCATGTACCGCCACCTCTGGAGAAACTGCAGCGGGCACCAGCACTTCAGGGAACACGGCAGTGAGCGCCACTACCTCAGGAGGTTCTGCAGCGTCAGCCGCCACCTCTAGAGACATCATAGTGGACGCCGCCACCTCTGGGAGTTCTGTGGTGGTGTATGCAGCCCAAACACACCAAAATGCGATCCCCATCAGGGGAAGCGTTTCAGACAGGGGAATCAGTTCAGGAACAGGAGGGTTAGAGTGATTGGGTTTGGGGATACCAGCTGTGCGTGCAGACACCAGCGGTGAATACCTCACACTGGATATCAGACTGGGATAATGAAAGACTGACCTTGATGATCTGGGTAGGTCAGCGGAGACGTGACCTGACTCTAGAAGGTCAGCGGAGACGTGACCCGACTCTGGAAGGTCAGCGGAGACGTGCTGCTGTGACTCTGGACGAACAGCTGTGATGCGACTTGACTTTAGGGGATCAGCTGAGACGTGAGGTGACTCTGAACGAGCAGATGTGACGTGCTGCTGTGACTCTGGACGAGCAGATGTGACGTGCTGCTGTGACTCTGGACAAACAGCTGTGACGTGCTGCTGTGACTCTGGACAAACAGCTGTGACGTGACTTGACTTTAGGAGATCAGCTGAGACATGAAGTGACTCTGGACGAGCAGCTGTGTCGTGCTGCTGTGACTCTGGATGAGCAGCTGTGACGTGCTGCTGTGACTCTGGATGAGCAGCTGTGACGTGACTTGACTTTAGGAGATCAGCTGAGACGTGAAGTGACTCTGGACGAGCAGCTGTGTCATGCTGCTGTGACTCTGGACGAGCAGCTGTGACGTGACTTGACTTTAGGAGATCAGCTGAGACGTGAAGTGACTCTGGACGAGCAGCTGTGTCGTGCTGCTGTGACTCTGGACGAGCAGCTGTGACGTGCTGCTGTGACTCTGGACGAGCAGCTGTGACGTGCTGCTGTGACTATGGACGAGCAGCTGTGACGTGCTGCTTTGACTCTGGATGAGCAGCTGTGACGTGACTTGACTTTAGGAGATCAGCTGAGACGTGAAGTGACTCTGGACGAGCAGCTGTGTTGTGCTGCTGTGACTCTGGACGAGCAGCTGTGTCGTGCTGCTGTGACTCTGGACGAGCAGCTGTGTCGTGCTGCTGTGACTCTGGACGAGCAGCTGTGGCGTGACTTGACTTTAGGAGATCAGCTGAAACGTGAAGTGACTCTGCACGAGCAGCTGTGTCGTGCTGCTGTGACTCTGGACGAGCAGCTGTGACGTGCTGCTGTGACTCTGGACGAGCAGCTGTGACGAGACTTGACTTTAGGAGATCAGCTGAGACGTGAAGTGACTCTGGATGATCAGCTGAGACTTGGCTTGACTCGTAAAGATCAGCTGTGACTTGGCTTAGTTCTTTAAAATCCACTGTGACTTGACTTAGCTTGTGAAGATCAGCTTTGACTTGGTTTGACTCGTGAAGATCAGCTTTGACTTGATTTGATTCGTGAAGATCAACGGTGACTTGACTTAGCTTGTGAAGATCAGCTGTGACTTGGCTTAGTTCTTTAAAATCCACTGTGACTTGACTTAGCTTGTGAAGATCAGCTTTGACTTGGTTTGACTCGTGAAGATCAGCTTTGACTTGGCTTGATTCGTGAAGATCAACAGTGACTTGACTTAGCTTGTGAAGATCAGCTTTGACTTGGTTTGACTCGTGAAGATCAGCTTTGACTTGGCTTGACTCGTGAAGATCAGCTTTGACTTGGTTTGATTCGTGAAGATCAGCGGTGTCTTGGCTTGATTCGTGAAGATCAACGGTGACTTGACTTAGCTTGTGAAGATCAGCTGTGACTTGTCTCGACTTGTGAAGATTAGCTTCGACTTGGCTTGATTCGTGAAGATCAACAGTGACTTGACTTAGCTTGTGAAGATCAGCTCTGACTTGGCCGGATTCGTGGAGATTAAAGGTGACTTGACTGGGCTCTTTAACATCAACTAGAACACGACGGGGTGTTGTTGTGGCCGCCATTTTGTGAACGGGCTTCGCTGTCACTGCCACTTTGTGTGTCTGCTCCAGTGTGGCTGCTATCCAACGGGAGAGTGCGGTGTCGCGTTCCTCCTCGACACCCACAGTAAACACAGAGCCAACAGTCAATAATGCATAATCCATAAACTGAGCTAGTGATGAACGCGGACCCTCGCGTCTAAGCTCAGATTGTAGTGGCTGAACAATGCCATCACAAAAAAACTCTATTAACAGGTAGTCCGGTAGATCAGAGTAATTTGTAATGGCTAAGAATTCGCGGATATAATTCTCCAGCGATTGCGAGCCTTGTTTAAGGGCTAACAAAATTCTCGCCGTGTCCATACCTGGCCAATGTTCTTCAGAAAAGTCGCTGGATCCTTGTTGGGCCGAGTATTCTGTTACTGGGCTGACGAGACGAGAGGCGTGCGGATCCATTTGCAGACTTTATTTGGCAACAGAGACGTGGTCAAACAGGCAGGGTCAAACAATGGCAGACAGGTATATCATGGACTAAGACAAGCGTGGGTCGATGATCGGCGAAGAGTATCCAAAGGGGCGAGACAGGAGAGGTGGTCAAAACGTCAGCGATAGTCCAGGCAGGGGAAAACACAATCCAACAAAGGCAAGGCAAGGCAAGGCTAGGCGAGGCAAGGCAAGGCAAGGCAAGGCAAGACTAGGAAAACTAACAGGGCTCTGTAGGGCAGCGATAAGGCATACAATACTCGGCAACGAGGGAGAGAATGTCCAGGGTTGAAATAGTGTGTGTGATCAGTGATGCTGTGTGATCAGGTGTGCGTGTGATTAGTGCAATGAGTGATTGGTGACAGCTGTGTGCGTGTGATTGGTGAGATGGCTGATGGGAAATGCAGTCCATGTGATGTGTGGTGTGAAAGTCAATATGATGAGCGAGTGACCTCTGGTGGTGAATGAACGGGAGTGCAGACCAGATTCGTGACAACACTGCTCAAAACTCGCGTTTTAATAGTCTGTGGCAAATTCTTTAAATATGAAAACATACTTACAGGCTGTGAGTCAGAAGCGCCAGACTGTCCTTGCAAAGCTGGAATTGCCCCACTTTATAGAAACAGTCTTTGTGCAAGCTAACATTGTAGGCTACTCTCCCAGGTCCTCCATAAAATGCGCTGCACACACTCTAATATTTGGGTAGAACTGTTCTGGAACTGTGTTGTAAATACAACTTAAGCACTGATTTCTAGTTGTGTCCTCTTCTGGAAGCCCAAACAAAGTACTTTCGCTTTCACAACGAAACACAGCATCTACAGGACATGGTGCCGGCGGCAGCAACAATACTACAGCGAAAATAATAGTTCAGCCTTCTTTCTTTGCGTATACATTTGGGCAGTGTTTTGCAAATCTTCCCACACCGTGACATAGACATGTGGGGGCATGTTTGAATGAGCTGTTTTAGGGGGGTGTGGTTGAGTCTTAACTTTTATAAAGAATGTCTCTTTGGGTTTGAGACTTTAGTCTTTGCAACTTCAGGGATCTTATCTATGCACAAACAGCTTGTAACACTCCAAAGAGAAAGAAAGACTTGAAATCGCATCATATGACCCCTTGAATTAAACAACCTATGTTACAGGAAAACATTGTTTCATTTGAACTGATTTAGTTTATATTAGTTAGTTTTTGTTATTTGTTTATTCACTCTTTGATTGTTGTCATGCTTAAAACGTATACACAATTATGTGATCGCATACGGGTAATAAAAACAAGAGAATAGACCTCTTTGATTTTCTTGCCATAAGATTTGCGGACTGGTAGTTAAAATGCACATAAACGTGCGTGTAGTTAAACCATCTGAATGAATGGCTTGCATCATGTGAGATCAATAAACTGATATTCAAGCTTTGAATTTTTGGTGGTTAAAAACCCGTTGTGTTCGAACACACTTAGATAAGGATATATCTACACCCAAGATGAAAGCCTATGTCTGCGCACCAGGATACGTAATAAAGACCAGACGGGATCTGGTGTAGGTCGTGGCGCTAATATCAGAGCAATTAAGTTGTAAAAGAAAAATCTAAAAGATGTTTATCCTGTCGGTGTTGCATCTCCCGCTGTGTTAAGTAAACTGATGAAGATATGTGGGTAACTACGCCTGATGAATTTGCGCGGGGTTTTGATTAAATTTATAACAAACTCAGAATATGAGTAAATATATGGTAGACACATCCAGGTGATAATACATCCAGAGTATTAGTTTTTAACAAATGCATTGTAAATCTTTATCACGCCGTTAGGCAAATTATGGTAAAAAGATGTGAAACTGGTATTTAAAGCTTAAAATAATAAAAGTGTCCATTTATGTGTCAGAGAGTCACAATCACAGGCACCGCCGTCAACAGCAATCACCAGATCACAATCACCTGAGTTCTAATCACCCGCACCTGCAATCCCTCATCAGCACTCCCATTACACACTCTCTCTGACGCTCATCGTCTGGTCTACAGTTCACCACCCGAACAGTAACCTGACTCCTCTCGTGCTTACCTGTATTATTATTTACCTGTTGCTTCTCAGACCTTCTCCCACGATCCTCCTGCGAATCTCCGTAAAGGAATCCCCTGACTCCTGGTTCCCGCTCATCACCGATCCTGTAATAGAAACTCTGATCAGCTGACAGCTGAGACCCACCGAAATATTCCAACCTCCAAGATACTCCCCTACCACTCTCTCTCCACGATCTGCTCCCAACCTGTTAATAACATCTCTGTTTGTGACATTATGCAATCATATTATGTATGAATGATTGTGTTATTTATAGAATACTTATTGTTTAAACATGAATTTCACAATATTTAACCGTACTACTTCACAAATTAATGTTATACCATGTATAGTGTACTAAAGATTTGTGGTATTGAAGTGTCTTGACCCGCAGTTCGAAGAATAAAACAAAGACTTAGAGTTTTGATGCCAGAAGAAATTATAGGTTTTATTTCACAAATATAAAACCGAAGCCCTCTGCAGAAAAGCTTCTTGATCGTCCTTTAGCTCCAATATTTATACCAGTTTTTTTGGGAGGGCTTCCATATATTAAGCCCCCCTCTTATATATACAATTCTACATTTCACTTGCGTATGTAATTCTACCTCTCCTTTTTAGGAGACAAGACCCTCTAGATTGTTATGGTTAGGGAAAAAACCCCCCTCCTCATTTGTTTCAGACGTGTCTCTGCCACGTAGACACCTTAGCACACAAGGCCTCCAAAATATATTGGGAGATTAAATAGATACAGTGAGGAAAATAAGTATTTGAACACCCTGCTATTTTGCAAGTTCTCCCACTTAGAAATCATGGAGGGGTCTGAAATTGTCATCGTAGGTGCATGTCCACTGTGAGAGACATAATCTAAAAAAAAAAATCCAGAAATCACAATGTATGATTTTTTAACTATTTATTTGTATGATACAGCTGCAAATAAGTATTTGAACACCTGAGAAAATCAATGTTAATATTTGGTAAAGTAGCCTTTGTTTGCAATTACAGAGGTCAAACGTTTCCTGTAGTTTTTCACCAGGTTTGCACACACTGCAGGAGGGATTTTGGCCCACTCCTCCACACAGATCTTCTCTAGATCAGTCAGGTTTCTGGCCTGTCGCTGAGAAACACGGAGTTTGAGCTCCCTCCAAAGATTCTCTATTGGGTTTAGGTCTGGAGACTGGCTAGGCCACGCCAGAACCTTGATATGCTTCTTACAGAGCCACTCCTTGGTTATCCTGGCTGTGTGCTTGGGTCATTGTCATGTTGGAAGACCCAGCCTCGACCCATCTTCAATGCTCTAACTGAGGGAAGGAGGTTGTTCCCCAAAATCTCGCAATACATGGCCCCAGTCATCCTCTCCTTAATACAGTGCAGTCGCCCTGTCCCATGTGCAGAAAAACACCCCCAAAGCATGATGCTACCACCCCCATGCTTCACAGTAGGGATGGTGTTCTTGGGATGGTACTCATCATTTTTCTTCCTCCAAACACGTTTAGTGGAATTATGACCAAAAGTTCTATTTTGGTCTCATCTGACCACATGACTTTCTCCCATGACTCCTCTGGATCATCCAAATGGTCATTGGCAAACTTAAGTCGGGCCTGGACATGTGCTGGTTGAAGCAGGGGAACCTTCCGTGCCATGCATGATTTCAAACCATGACGTCTTAGTGTATTACCAACAGTAACCTTGGAAACGGTGGTCCCAGCTCTTTTCAGGTCATTGACCAGCTCCTCCCGTGTAGTTCTGGGCTGATTTCTCACCTTTCTTAGGATCATTGAGACCCCACGAGGTGAGATCTTGCATGGAGCCCCAGTCCGAGGGAGATTGACAGTCATGTTTAGCTTCTTCCATTTTCTAATGATTGCTCCAACAGTGGACCTTTTTCACCAAGCTGCTTGGCAATTTCCCGTAGCCCTTTCCAGCCTTGTGGAGGTGTACAATTTTGTCTCTAGTGTCTTTGGACAGCTCTTTGGTCTTGGCCATGTTAGTAGTTGGATTCTTACTGATTGTATGGGGTGGACAGGTGTCTTTATGCAGCTAACGACCTCAAACAGGTGCATCTAATTTAGGATAATAAATGGAGTGGAGGTGGACATTTTAAAGGCAGACTAACAGGTCTTTGAGGGTCAGAATTCTAGCTGATAGACAGGTGTTCAAATACTTATTTGCAGCTGTATCATACAAATATATAGTTAAAAAATCATACATTGTGATTTCTGGATTTTTTTTTTTTTTGATTATGTCTCTCACAGTGGACATGCACCTACGATGACAATTTCAGACCCCTCCATGATTTCTAAGTGGGAGAACTTGCAAAATAGCAGGGTGTTCAAATACTTATTTTCCTCACTGTACATTTTTGGCAAAATTCATCTTGATTATGTCTAAGTAATTCTGATTAATATCAATAAAAATCCTCTACAGTATTAGGCTGCTAGTTATCAGATTTTACGATGTGTTTTCAGGAGCCGCCCCGAAACGTTAAAAAGCAAAAGTTGTACGATGTTCATTACCTGTAAACTCTATCTTCCTGTCGTGCAACACTGATATACCTCATCAATCAACGGAACAATGGCCGACAATACGATGGTTCAATGTTTTTCATCGGAGTTAACACAGTGTCCTTATTATCTCTAGGTACTTTTGGGAATCTCGAGTTTAGCAAGAGGCTGCAGAAGATCCTTGAAGAGTTCTGTAAGTCTTTTCTCTTTTTCTAAGTCATTTAACATCTAATAATGATATTAATAACATTTGTTATTTATTTATCCAGTTGATGAAGCGGAACTGCTTGCCTACGGTGATGACGGTGGAGTTAATAACAGTACATTATACAGACATTCCTTTTTTTTTTTTTAACGTGTTAAAAGTTTCAGTTCCTTATAAAAGTGTGTTTACAAAATTTGGCAGGTGAGCACGACGGTTCTGACAGCCAGGTGATAACATTACCTGCAGAGGAGGCGTTGCAAGAGGATGTGGTGGGAACGGAATCACGTCACGAACCAGACAACGTCACACGACCCTCCCACGGTCCATCTTCGGAGGAAGGGACTCACACATCGCTCGCAACCAATCCCCCAGCTCCGGAGCTGAGTCCCCAGTGCACAGGAGGACAGGGTGTACAACGAAGGAGATTACCCGAAGAAGACGAAGTGGATGATTCACCGAGCACCAGGCGTTTAAGGACTTCAGAGAATAACGGTATGTATACTAAAACAGAAAACCATTATTACATTTTATGTTTGACTTTATTTAATAAATTAACAAATGATTACTATTATTATTTTTACAGAACAAGACTACGATGAGGAAGGAAAAACAGTGTGGTCCGGATCACTGGTTCATGCATCGGATCAGGTATCCTTCAGCAATCCAGAGAGTGAATTACCGCTTGAAATCCCTCAGGAACGGTTGCGTGATCACAATTTAAATGGAAGGCTTGATTATGATATGTTGAGCCGTGGTAATCGGCACTTTGAGAGACTTTTCAACTTGGCTGGACAACCACCATCTTACCCTGAAGCAGAGGACATTGTTGCTGGTGCACTAAGCATGAGTAACATCTCAGAGGATGTACGAGAACAACGTGTGGAACAGAGATTGGTGGCAAATGCATTGTTGTTAATGGGTGAGCGATTAAATCTTATTCAGAGAATGTTAACGGAGTTGTACAGTCGTATGATGAGGAGACCGTAATGTGGTGGTGTTTTCACGTTGCACACGTTTTGAGCGCGTATCAAACTGAAACCACAGTCAATTAATCGATGATGATAAGCGAATTAAAAAACACATTATACAGACACTTCTTATTTACAGAGGTGGAAAGTAACTAATTACAGATACTTTCGTTACAGTACTTGAGTATATTTTTTACATTTTTTCTACTTTCGTATAATTAAACTGTGGTACTTTTTACTTAAGTAGAATAAAACCGAAGTATTCATCAAGAGAATTTACTTGGGATGCACTGAATTTTCGGCCGCCGAAAATATGCGCCGCACCGCAGTGTTAAGGTTTCACTCTCATCACTGCGCCATGTGACGATCAATATTCCGCTCTGTTAATGTGCAATCTGCTAATTTATCGCTCATGCTCCCCGCATAATTTAAATAAAATTCATATTTTATGCCTTCACTTGATAACCAGAAAAAAATAGAAAGGAGAAAGGAAAAATCCTGTTTGCAGGACTATACATTATTTGAATAATTAGTCAGAAACGACAACAGTTATGTCTGATTCTGTTGCAGAACTGAATAAAAATAATACATTGATATTTAATATTAAAATAGCCTATTTTCTTTCAATGAAAGTGTGGTTCTTTTATTGGCTTGTTTTTTAAATTCCGTGTCATTTATAATTGAGTTAAATTAAAGTCTTACAAAACTACTTTATATTTTATTGAATAAAATAAATAATTATTACAAAGCAGTTTCGCTTTTCGACCAAGCACATCCAGAATTTTCATTTCGGTGCATCCCTACCATTTACTGTGACTACATACAGAACATTATTTGCAACCACATGCTCCTTTAAAGGATTACACACACACACAAGTATCCAGAGAGACATTTAAAGTTATTTGGAGAATAAACCCTCTTAAATTCATGTTGCTGGAAAATGTGTTAATAAATATTATGTGTATGGACTAATGTTTGCCTCTTACAAAAGCCACAAAGCCGCCTTAGAAGACAGTAAAGGCTGAGCTGTAGTTAGACTGAAACTTGAAAGTTAAGTTGCACAATGTTTAGGTTTTATTATTAGTTTGTTATTATTATTTTGATTCATGTCTTAGTTTTAGGTTGTACTGTGTTTACCTTTTTTAAAGTAATTTGAAATAGATTTTTATACATTTGTATTTGCATATTGAGTGTAAAATGGCAATTAAATGCACTAAGTTTAATTTTCACAGTTATTATTATATGCAATTTCAGCGAAAATGTTCATTTGTCTAAAAATGAAGCAAATTACTTGTTCATTTTAAGAGACCTGTCTTATTTTCTCTTGTATATTTAGTATTGCTCTTTAATAAAGAAAGTTATTCTTATCTGATTAATCGATAGAATTTTCGGTAGAATACTCGATTGCTAAAATATTCGATAGCTGCTTGTAGGGCTGTAGCTAAAGGATGGAAAATTTCCAAAGTAAAACTGCAAATTTTACACTGGAATGATTAACTGCACAAACTTTATCTCACAATGCTCTTCCCACTGTACTGTTCTGTTTCTCATTGTACTGTGTTTTGCTGCATTAATGTTCATAAACGTAGCCTATAGCTTCACCAGTTTATGTTCTAGTGAATTATTTTGTCTAATCTTGTATGTTAATGTTTGATTTGTACTGGAAGAATGTTTCTTCTCACTTTGTACTGTAGTCTACCAACTGTTTATTGAAAGATTATTAAAACCATTTTGACAAAATTTTTCTATTTTATTTATTTTTCTATTTAAATAATTGTATGACTCTACTGCTGATTTAACAAGTACAATCCCGTTGCTGTCATGCTACTTGAAGAGTGAAAATAATAAGAATAGTAGTAGTAAATCTCTTTATCTTTTTCCTGAAAATACTATGTTATCACACTGGACTGAAACTTACTGACTTTGCTCACACATGGCATAACTACACTCTTAAGAAAAATGGTTCTAAACAGTACCAGAAAAGGGTTCTTAGGCTTGTAACAATAGCAGAACCCTTTTTGGTGCTAAATAGAACCCTTTTTATAGGGTTGCATAAAGAACGTCTCGGTTACGTATGTAACCCTCGTTCCCTGAAGAAGGGAACGGAGACGTCACGTCGGATGACCGACGAATTGGGATCTCGCCAGAGAGACCAATCCACTTCGAGTGTAACTAAACGAGCCAATGGACACTGGCATGCGATCATTGCATCCAGCTGCCGCTGATCACAGCGTGAGTATAAGAGGCAGCGGGTGCACCGCATTAATTCATGCTTTCGCTGAGGAGCCGAGCCGGTGACCCGGCCGCTCAGCGGTGGTACAGCAAACTGTGGCGACGGACGTGGCGTCTCCGTTCCTTCTTCAGGGAACGAGGGTTACATACGTAACCGAGACATTCCCTTTCAGTCGGTCACTCCGAGTCACGTCGGATGACCGACGAATTGGGATCCCTACCAAAACGCCACAGGAGCTGCCCCTTCCAGTGCCCTGTGTAGACCTCTTGATCCTTCCTATAAGGCAGACGATAGGACCGGGCTCTACACAGAGAAGGTCAACTACTGTTGTTCCTTGGACAACCCAGACAGTAGGACTTGGAAACACTGGGAAGCATGCCCTTCCGTTTGGAAGAGGCACACTGCGGAGTCACCTCCTCCCAGAGGGGGTTAAGTGGCATTTAGACATGTGAAGTAACCCCGTAGGGCCCTATTGCACATGGAAGTCTCTGAGATGGCACAGGCTGCATCACTAGAGATGGCAGAACGTGGTCTGCCAGGGGAAACATGGCTCTAATAAGCATACCGTGGAATACACATATGGGATCGGCAGGGTCTCTCATATGGGCACTAGCCTCACATCAGATTTCAAGAATTCATTGGCTGAAAGGCCTGGCGCCGGACGCTCCGCCACGTCCGGACGCCGGAGTGCTGGAGGACTCGACAGGGTTTGCCTGGTTAAGGAACTCTCTGGAGAATTAGGCGAAGAACGCCGCAGCCGACTCTGAGCCGGGCCTCTCAATGCCACTACCCGCTTGAGGTGAGAACACAGGAGGAAACCGGTTCGACACGCAGGCTATAAAACCTAGCGAACGTGTTAGGAGTCGCCCAACCCGCAGCTCTACAGATGTCTGCTAGCGAGGCACCACGAGCCAGCGCCCAGGACGATGCGACACCCCTAGTGGAGTGAGCACGCAACCTGAGCGGGTAGGGCACACCTTGTGCTTCATAGGCCAAGGTGATGGCATCCACTATCCAGTGGGCCATCCTCTGCTTGGAGACAGCCTTCCCTTCTGCTGTCCTCCGTAACAGACAAAGAGCTGTTCTGAGGTCCTGAAGCTCTGAGTTCTATCCACGTACTGTCGCAGTGTGCGTACAGGACAGAGCAAAGCTAGGGCTGGGTCTGCCTCCTCCAGGGGCAGCGCTTGCAGGTTCACTACCTGGTCCCTGAAGGGAGTGGTAGGAACCTTGGGCACATAGCCGGGCCGGGGCCTCAGTGTTGCACTGGAGTCAGCCGGCCCAAACTCAAGGCACGATTCGTCGACCGAAAATGCCTGCAGGTCCCCCACCCTCTTGATCGAGGCCAACGCAGTCAGGAGCAGGGTTTTCATAGAGAGAAACTTCAACTCAACTGACTGCAAAGGCTCGAAGGGGGCAGTTTGTAGGGCTCTTAGCACCAATGCCAAATCCCAAGAGGGTAGGGAGGGAGGCCTAGGCGGGTTTAACCTCCTGGCCCCCCTAAGAAACCTGATAACCAGATCGTGCTTCCCCACCGACCTCCCTCACGGGTCGTGGTGAGCGGAAATAGCAGCAACATAAACCTTAAGGGTGGAGGGGACAACCCACGCTCCAACCCTTGTTGCAAAAAGGAAAACACGGCTCTGATTGAACATCTCCGGGGGTCCTCACGGTGAGAGGAACACCATTCGACGAACAGGTTCCACTTCAGCGCATAGGCCCGTCTTGTGGACGGTGCTCGTGCTGAAGCAATAGTGAGAGCTACCTCCTGGGGCAGATCACCTAGAACCTCCAGCGTCCCGTCCAGGGACCACACATGGAGTTTCCACAAGTCTGGACACGGGTGCCAGAGGGTGCCCGTCTCTGAGAAAGCAGATCCTTCCTCAGAGGAATCGGCCAGGAGGGGCTGTCGCGAGGAGCATGAGTTCCGGGAACCAGGTCCTGTTGGGCCAATATGGAGCCACTAACAAGACCTGCTCCTCGTCCTCCTGATCTTGCACAGTGTCTGTGCTAGCAGGCTCACTGGGGAACGATATTTGCGCAGGCCCAGGGGCCAGCTGTGTGCCAGTGCATCCGTGCGAGCGTTGCCTCGGACAGGGAATAGAACCACTGGCAGTGGGTGGTTTCTGGAGACGCAACAGGTCTACCTGAGCAACTCCAAACCGACTCCAAATCAGCTGGACCGCCTGGGATGGAGTCTCCACTCCCAGGAAGTGCCGCCGAGACAGCTCGTCGGCCGCCTGATTGAACACTTCTGGGATGTGGATGGCACGAAGGGACCTCAGATGCTTCTGACTCCAGAGGAGGAGGTGGCGGGCGAGTTGCGACATACGCGACGGAGCGTAAACCGCCTTGCCGGTTGATATACGCAACGGTCGCAGTGTTGTCCGTGACGGACCAGAACGTCCTTGCCCGGCGCCCTCTGAGGCGGCTCAAGGCAAGGCGTACTGCCAGCAACTCGAGGCAATTGATATGCCAACGCAGTTGGGGACCCGTCCACACCCCTGACACTGCATGCCCGTTATGCGTGGCTCCCCAGCCGGTGGCGAGGCATCCGTGAATACCACAGCATGCCTGGATACCTGCTCCAGGGGCACTCCTGCCCGAAGGAACGAGGGATCTGTCCACGGGCTGAAGGTTCTGCGGCAGGCCGGTGTAATCTGAACCCGGTGAGTACCGCGTTTCCACGCCCACCTCGGGACTCGGCCATGGAGCCAGTGCTGAAGCAGTCTCATATGGAGCAGACTGAGCGGAACTATCGCCGCAGCTGCAGCCATATGCCCCAGGAGCCTCTGAAAGAGTTTCAGTGGGACCGCCGTCCTGCCTGATAAAGTCTTGAGGCAGTTCAGCACCGACTGAGCACGTTCCTGGGTGAGGCGTGCTGTCTGGTTGACCGAATCCAACTCCATGCCGAGAAAAGAGATACTCTGCGTTGGCACGAGTTTGCTCTTTTCCCAGTTGACCGAAGACCCAACTGGCTGAGGTGCCTGAGCACCAGGTCCCTGTGTGCGACAACTGCTCTCGAGACTGTGCAAGTATGAGCCAGTCGTCGAGGTAGTTGAGGATGCGCACACCCGTTCTCTCAGGGGAACAAGGGCCGCCTCTGCGACCTTGGTGAAGACGCGAGGCGAAAGGGACAGCCCAAGGGCAGGACCTTGTACTGATATGCCCGACCCTCAACGCAAATCGCAGGAATGGCCTGTGTCGCGGAGAATCGAGACATGAAAGTACGCGTCCTTCAGGTCGATCGCTGCAAACCAATCTAGGGACGGACGCACCCAAAGATGCGTTTCTGCGTCAACATCTTGAACGACATCTTGTGAAGTGCACGGTTCAAAACTCGCAGATCCAAGATCGGTCGTAACCCACCGCTTTTCTTGGGCACAATGAAGTAAGGGCTGTAAAACCCCGACCTCATATCGGCTGAAGGGACCGGCTCTATCGCGTCCTTCGCCAGCAGGACTGCAATTTCCGCACGCAAGACAGGGGCATCGACGGCCTTGACTGAAGTGAACCGGATGCCCCCGAACCTGGGGGGACGCCGGGCGAACTGAATCGCGTAGCCGAGTCTGATGGTCCGCAGGAGCCACCGAGACGGACTGGGGAGCGCTATCCAGGCTCCGAGAGACCGTGCCAGCGGAACCAACGAGGCCACCGACATACCCGCGGTGGGGCAGCGAGGTGGAACACAGGGACCCGGCCCGGAGCCTGTGACGGCTTGGCCTGTGATGGCAGGGGGCGGGGTCTGGGTGTGCAGTGTAACACTCACCTGATTCCTCCTCGTGAGGGAGGAAACACAGGAACCCGGCTTGAGGCTTGTGACAGCCTGGCGTGTGACGACTTGAAGCGGGGACTCGAGTGCTACCGCCCTTACCTGGTTCCACAAATGGGCAGGAGGGGTGCTCCTGGGCAACCCACTGCTGCCCGCTGGCGAGAGAGGAGAAGGGAAGTGTTCCCATGATGCACGGTTCACCACTCTCCTCCTCTTGAGACCAAGAGATTGAGAAAACTGCTCTTTTACTGATGTTTTGGGTACCGCTGGCTGCTGGGCCAGCGGCGGAACAAAAACAAAACGAAACAAAAGATTCTCCGCCCGGCCCTCCTCTGGGGGAGGGAGTGGTGCAGTCACCATCTCCCGACAAGCAGTCTCCACCATCTCCGGGTCGCCCGTCTCAGGGCCTCTTGCACTTGCGCTTGCCGCCAGGTTTGGAGGGGGCCTGGACGGGCTGGGCGTCCTGCCTGCGACCGGCTCCACGACGCTGCCTGGTGGAAGGCTGCTGCGCGGGAGCGGGGGCAGCCGCAGGGGGGCGCCCACGGCGACGAGCAGGCTGAGGGGCTGCAGCCGGAGTGGAAGCAGCAGGTTTCCTCCGGCGCATGATGTGTTTGATCGCCTCAGTCTGCTTCTGGGCTGCCGAGAACTGCTGGGCAAAGCTCTCGACAGCGTCGCCGAAAAGGCCGGTCTGCGACACGGGAGCATTCAGGAACTGTACCTTCTCCTGCTCCTTCATGTCAGCAAGACACAGCCAGAGATGGCGCTCCTGGACCACTAGCGTGGACATCGCACGACCCAGAGACTGTGCGGTCACCTTCGTCGCTCGAAGCGCGAGGTCTGTCGCAGCACGCAGCTCATGTAGAACCGCCAGGTCGTGACCACCCTCGTGCAGGTCTTTCAGGGCTTTGGCCTGGTGGACCTGCAGTAACGCCATGGCGTGAAGGGCAGAAGCCGCCTCCCACAGGCTCTATAAGCACTGCCAGTTAGACCTGACGAATACTTACAGGCCCGCGAGAGACACGGGTCACCCGCAGAGTGGTAGCGGCTGTTGGACATAGTTGCATGGCCACAGACCGCTCCACTGAGGGATGCCCGCATACCCCAAAGCGGCCCCACCATCGAGGGTGGTGAGGTGGAGGAGCCACAAGATTTGTTTCGGGCAGTAAAGGTGCCTTCCACGATCTTGTAAGCTCCTCATGCACTTCCGGAAAGAATGGCACCGAGGGGGCGCTGAGAACCAGCGCGACCCCCACCGAAACCACTCGTCCAGCCTCGAAGGATCGGGACGCGGTGGAGGATTCCACACGAGCCCGACATTCTCGGCGGCCCGGGAAAGCATAGCCGTCATCTCTGGGTCTGGCTCGACAACGCTACCACACCCGAAGAGCAACGCAGCCGAGTCGTCATCCCCAGAGGCGACTCGCTCTCAATGCAGCGACCGACATCTGGTCGTCAGGGGAGCACCGAAGGAAACAGGCGGTATACCCGCTCTGCAGAGGTCCCAGCCCGCTCCAACGGCAACCCCACCGGCTGCGGAGCGCCTGAGGGTGAGGAACTCCTCTTGGGAAGCCCTCACTGTCACCCTCAGATCACCTCTGACTGCACGGATACAGCGCCGCCCGGGAACGAACGCTGGATCGCGGCAGAGGCAGAGGACTCCGCCATGTTTGACATAGCGGAGTCTATTATGCAACTCCGAGATGGTCATGTCCCCACAAGAAGAACATGAACCATCCACGAAAGCTTCCTCAGCGTGCTGAATGCCCAGACACGTGAGGCAGCAATCGTGACCGTCCTGAGGCGCCAGGAAACGACCACACCCAGAAACGCACGGGTGATAAGACATCTTTAAAAAGACGTGATCACCCGTGTTGCTCTTTTAGAGAAATTTGCTCTTTATTAAGTGCTGAAGCACGCAGGGAGCTGGCCACCACACACTCGAGTGTGACTGTCTTCACGGAATCGACCTCTTCTCCCGTGAGACCGCGACCACCGCTGCTGCGCTGTAACGCCCGCACTCACTCGCCGCTCTTCTCACTCGCAGGATAGGAGAGCAGCAGTGATTCACCGCCGCTCGGCTCGAGCGAAAGGATGAATTATCGCGGTGCACCCGCTGCCTCTTATACTCACGCTGTGATCAGCGGCAGCTGGATGCAATGATCGCATGCCAATGTCCATTGGCTCGTTTAGTTACACTCGAAGTGGATTGGTCTCTCTGGCGAGATCCCAATTCGTCGGTCATCCGACGTGACTCGGAGTGACCGACTGAAAGGGAACCATGTTTTGAAAATGCTATATAGGACCTTGATGGTCTTTTTAATGATAGTTTATATTCATTAATATTAGTGTATTTATATCTTTAATAGTATTATTAATATTATTCGTATATATGATTTATTAATAGTTTTTTTACCCCTCTATCTGCCTGGTCTTATATTATCTTGTAGCCTCTATTAGGGTTTTTACAACAATAGCATGTCAATTAGGTACTTTTATTTATTTTTAATGACATTTGTAAAAAAAAATGACAGTGCTCTAACAACAGTTACATTAGTTATATTAGTTATAGCAGAATATATTAATAAATGATAATTGACATTGAACATAAAGTAAAACAAAATAAAAACAGAAAATAGTGTGAGGAAGACCATGTTCCAGTGAAATACTGTATTTTCATAATCCTCTATGATGCCTGAAAGTCCATCATTATGCATATTTTGGTGTGATCGAGTAGCAGTTTCTCTTCTCTGCAGATGACGAGGTTGTAGGATGTGACAGCATCTGAAATGCACAACTGAGTTTACAGTTACAATGTGTCTCCTTCCATTTGTTTAAAACAATTGCTTATGAAGGTCAAAAGGAAAAAGTGATATAAAGTCATGAGATAGCTGTGACTGGGTATGTTTATGCATAAACCCAAGTAATAATAATCATCATCTCACATAAATTCTATCTTTGTTACCTACTTGGTGGTGTAGGGAGTGAAATAATTTCCTTTATGAAATTAACTCAGGAACTCACAGGTGTCATGCAATAAAGCCATGAAACTAACCTGGAGAAGAGATCTCCAAAGACAACAAAAGATCCCCAAAGAGAACAGACAACACCACCCTAACCAAACTTATCTTCTTTGATCATTTACGACCCCCTTCTTCACCCTGCCATCTCTGCATCTCCCTCTTTCTCCCCAAAAGGGTTCGCTCAAAGTTCATTAAGAATATGCAAATACCACATATCATGTATCTTGTGAACCTGTTGTTTTTCCCTTTCATGTTTGGTATCATTTTAAAGGTCTCGGTGCGATGGGTAAACTGGTCTCAATTTCACAGCAGTCACTTATATTATGGGAAATATTGGAAACTTAAGTGAATTCTGTACCTCTGTTTTGGGGGCGGTCTCCTTTCAAAACCTGATAAACATTGCTCTACAGGTGTGACCATTTGGGGCATGAGAACAGCTCCCAGAGAGGTTTCTCATCCCCCATAGATCTAATCTGTTTTGGGGCAGAGAATAAATGTTTATGGGCCTTTTGTTCTGGTAGTATTTAAGGGAAAGTTGCAAATCAGTCGGTGCGATTTGTAGTCAGATCAGCCCGTAGTGTGGAGGGTATTTAATATGTTCCATACTATGTATCTTCTTCTTGAATTCAGGTAAACATTTTACACTTAGATTCATCTTTGAACAACTGATATTATGTATTTTCTTATTTTTGAATTGGCTTATTGTTTTATGTAATTGGCACGACACGTTTACCTGACTAATAATAAATTGTTATATTTGATTTATTCTGAACTGTCCTGAAATCATTATGACTATTAGACTGTGAGGAGGCCTGCATCCTCTGACTAACATCGGACTGGCGAGTTTGTGATCGTGAGACCGGCGCATCGGCCGACTCTATAGGCTCAAAAGAGACATTAGGTCCCCAGTGAACGGATAACTGAAAATATGGTATGTCGAGAATAATCAAATATCTAAATTAATATATAAGCGATATTTGTGATAAATTTTTAATTAGTCTAAATTTAATGATCACTTGGAATTGGAGTCAGATCAGAATTGGAGCTAGGTTCAAAATTGAAACTAAATCCTGATAAATTCAGAAGCGCAAGTAAAAGACCGAACATGCATTAAACCTTTGACCAGGCCGCTGGATTCCGTTGTTTGGGCTAGCGGGTGGAGCCTTACAGTGGTGAAGAGGAGATAAGTATCTTTAAAATTGTGTAATACACACCTGTTACAGCTAGTTTAAAAAGTTAAGTTAAAGCTGCCTTTAAAGAGATAGCTAACCCAAACATGAAAATTCTGTCATTAATTAGTCACCCTTGTGTGGTTTTACACCTGTAAGACCTTCATTCCTCGTTGGAACACAAACAAAGATATTTTTAAAGAATCAGAGAGCTTTCTGACCCTACATAGACAGCAACGCAACTTACACATTCAAGTTCCAGAATGGAAGGAAAGACATCATTAAAGTAATTCATCAACTCCAGTTGTTTTAAATCAATTTTATGAAAAGTGAGTTTGCATCCAAAAAATAAAAACTACTTTACCACTTATTTACAAAAAATATTGATCTGTAATGTGCATTCATGAGAGCATCACAAAGCATGAGTGTTGTGTTCATGCGACAGAAGACAGAATTGAGGTTAAACCACTGGAGTCACATGGATTACTTTCACAATGTCTTTCCTATTGTTCTGGAACTTAAATGTGTAAGTTGCGTTGCTTCCTATAGAGAGGGGTCAGAAAGTTCTCAGATTTCATCAAAAATATCTTAATTTGTGTTTTAAAGATGAACAAAGGTATTATGGGTTTGGAACGACATGAGGGTGAGTAATTAATGACAGAATTTTCAGTTTTGGGTGAACTAGTCCTTTAATGTTTGTGGAGTACAATTTGACTGGAAGGGTAAAACTAAATTAATTTTCATGAGTTTATTTGGTTACAGGTCTTTAGATCTAGCGTTCTGACTGTATGTGTGTGCTACAGTACAAGCAGCACATTGATTTAAAATAGCGATGGAACTGATTATAATTATCTGCATTCATTGTTTTAATGCACACCTTCCGGTCAATCAGAGAGAATCAAAGAGTCCACAAGCAAACTATTCAGAGCTGATGTTAAGCATTGAGAATAATTGCTGATATAATTAGATTACCTTTCCACTGCCTCAGCTCTCTCTCTGTTTTCATACTGAATTGGCACTAATATTCTTCTTTTAGCTCTTTGATTTCATTTAACTCCTCGATCTCTTCATGTCTGAAGATCTCTTCCATGGCTGAGACGACAGAGGACTCATACACTTGATTTCTCCAGCACTCCCACAGGTCTTAGTTCCTGAAATACAATAGCAGTTATTATGCATTATAAACTATAAAGATAATAGTTAATAAAAGATCAATTAAATAAAGTAGATTACTGCTCACCATTATTTGAGTGCTTGTTTCACCACAGCCATCATCTTCCGCTGAATTATATTTTTGGTCTTTATTTTAGTTGTTACCAGTGCATTTCCTGAAAATAGCAATCACACACTAAAAAAATAAGTCCATTTCCACACATTAATGTCACACTAAACATAAATGCTGGTGTACTGTGCTGTGAAAAAATAAATCCTGATTTATTCTATTTTTGTGAATATGCAGTACTAAATATCGTCAGATATATTTTAATTACTTTACAGTGATAAAAAGAAAAATGATGATGCAAACAAAATTCACTTCTGCTGTGAAGCAGCTCTAAACAGTAAAAAGTATCATTGTTCAGCTGAAATCAATGTTGACTGATCAGTGTTAAAAATCATCAAATATAAAATAAATATAAGCACCTCGCGCACAGACCCGCGGGCGCTACAGATCAGCACTGAAGCGGCCTTTCTTCTCATCTCAGCGGGTTGAATAAGATATCCGTGAAGTCATTTTACATCTCTCTAAAATTATAACTAAAGATATATGAGGACATTAGACATTATACTCACCGCTAAACTGGATGAGTCGACTAGTCTCCACCTCGCCTGATGAACTTCTTCCGGAAAGCGTTTCTTCTCTTTTGTAGCACTTGTGAAAGGTCTCGGAGTGTAATGTTGTTATGTCTTTGTGCTTTAATTGTGATAGTTCACATATGAACGATGTTGTCAATGAAAAGAACCTCATTGCCATTAAAGTGAAATTATCACACCTAATCATAAAAATAAAATTAATTTAATCAGACAGACTTAGAAGTTTTTGCATCTGAAATCTTCACATGCATTTCAGCGTATCACTCAACTGTAGTTATATTGTATCTGTACTTCATTATACTGCAAATCTACAGTTGCACTTCATTGTACTTCAGTTGTACTTCAATGTACTGCAGTCATTTTTTGTAAGGGTGAGCATTGCTGTTTTGCTCCTGAATGAATCAAGCGTTTAAATGATTTGGTTCAGTCGCAATGACTCACTTATTAACAGTGACTTGCTGCCACCTGCTGGCAGTTTTAATTTCACATTTAAAGTAACTTTTCATTTTTTTAAATTTATTTTTATAATTTCAAATATCAGTATTCATCATTTTATGTTTAAAATATCAAAACAGTATTAATGCATTTGTAACTGCAGGTTAAATGCATTCGTGTCCTGCATTAAACAGTGTGTAAACACATCTAAATGCCGCTTCAGATGCAGCTTCTGTTTTCTCTGCATTGCAAAGATTAATTTTGTCAATACTGATTTCATTTGTTTGGTAACAGCTTAAATTACTTATTCTAACTGACTGATTCAATTTAAGAATTTGACTGAAAATATGATGCACACTCGTGCAGGGCTTTATAAAGGTAAAAATGCCCATAAAAGGTAAAAAAAAAAAAAAAAAACTATTTAAACTTATTGGAAAAGATTAATTTCTATCACTGCTGTGAACTGATCACCACAGAGTATGCAGAATATCAAAAACTTTAGGAGTCAGCTGTCCACGATAGTCCTTAAGATATCGTTATCGATAAAATCCCAGAAAATATTGATATATATTTTTTGTCAATATCACACACCCCTAATATATTTAACGTTTTGTTTAGAATAAATAAATAAATATGAGACGTGCCTTTTTTTCCACTTGAGCCCCTGCCCCTCAGAATGTCTGCACGTCCCTGGCTGACAGGATACGACATTCGGTCAGGGAAAAGCAAAAATATCATGATATTATCTGTCAGAAACGTTACCAACGCTGTCAAAAACACGTTGTATTTAACACTACACAGATCTGTAGAACAAGGTTACGTAATGAAATGAAATACGCAAACACTAGCGGCACGAAGAAGTCTATGCTATGTCATTCAGTATAGTAGTTAAATGTCCACAAATCATGTTATAAACATTCATAAGAGCACTAGACAAAGTTATCAGCTATATAGCAATGGTTATTAATAAAAGCTATAACAGTAATACATTGTTGCATGAATAATAAACAACTGATAAAATGATCCACCCCAAACTATAGTACAGTAGGCCTATTAACAAATGTTGATGCAATAGAGTATGATTTAAAAACAATCATCCCTCCAAAACAGAGAAAAAACCTTCCACAAACATCTACATGTCTGTCTCTTTTAAAGTGTTTATAGTGTATATAATGAGTTGTATTTGTATTTGTTTGTTATTATAGCACAATTCCTTAAAAGGTGTTTTTAGGGGTGCTGGAGCACCTATAGCCCCTCCACAGCGCCGCTCATTACAATCATCTGAAGCGTAACGTCAGATCCAAAGGTCAGTTTCTCATGTTGAATGCAGCCGCCGTAACATCAGAGTCTGTATCCGGACTATCCACCTTTTTCTTCAACGCGGAAGTAAGCCTATGGGTGAGACTTCCGGTTCATTAGCCGCTATAGGTAAATAACGAGGAGAATAACAACATGCAGTAAACGGTAAAAATGTTTGCACTACAAACCAGTGTGTTCATAATTAAGAAAATACATTAAAATAATATGATAAGACACAAATTTTCAATATCAAGCATCAAAACGAACTGTTTTGTACAGCTAAAAATAGCTGGACTCCGATGAGACCGGAAGCTAGACCCATAGAATTTACAAATGGCCGCGCCCATTTTTACCTCAAGAAAAAGGTGGATAAACTTTTATCCCAATACTTTCATTATTATTTAATGTTTGCAACACAGAAATGTAGAGTGTTTGTAAATCTGTTTCAAACGTAAGGTTCATGAAGAGCTGCTCTCTTCTGGATCAGCGGCTGCACAAAAGCAGGTTAATATTCCGATGTGATTGTGATTTTAATGGTTTAATAGACATGGTCTCATCGACAGCAATAAGATCGAGTGTGTTTGAATCGAGATTGCGATCTTTTAAAGAGTAATCCATATGAGCCTGTAGCCTATTTATTTTTGTGTGTCATAATTTGTACCAGACCTCAAAAGTTACCCAGGCCCGGTCCCAGGCGGCCCTCCGCTTCAACGATCCCTGAGTAAGACTATTTTACACACTGACTGGAGTCAGTTTTCCCTTTGTTTTGCCTCCAGCTAGTGCGGTGACGTAATCGTGACGTCGGCGCAAAAAGGGTCTATAGAGACCATCCTCAGTCTGGAGGCAGGAACGACATGCTTCCTTATATGGTGTGAGTTATGTGTGTGTGAGTGAGTGTGTGTGCGTGCACGTTTTTGTGACTAATCAGGGCATAAATGACAGCTATTACAAGGAGAAGGTGACTTTTCAGGACATTACTCCATGTCCCCACTTTTCAAAACGCTTATAAATCACACAGAATGGAGTGTATTGAGAATCTGAAATAGCAGACAGTCTCCTGTAAGGGGTAGGTTTAGGTGTAGGGTTGGTGTAGGACAATAGCACATACAGTAAGTACAGTATAACAACCATTACACCTATGGAGAGTCCCCACTTTTCACAAAAACAAACGTGTGTGTGTGTGTGTGATTTTCTGACTGCGTTTCTGTAGAGCTGAGCTGGAGTCAGCTGTGTGACATCTGGAGTATCAGCTGTAAGTCAAGTCCAGCTTTATTGTCATTTCCGCTACATGTGGTCAGCATACAGTGGAACGAAATGTCGTGTCTCGCGGGACCACAGTGCTACATAAATATGAACATACAACACAAGAGTAAGAACAATTTTTAAACCAATACATAACTAACTTACTGAAAGCAGTAATCTAACTATACATATACTATAAATAGTTGACTACACACATAACCTAAGACAGACTACACATGTACTTTACATAATAACTGTGCGTGATATTGTGCAAAAGAGGTATTTAAGGTTAAGAAGCAAATAGTGCAATATGATTTGTGATGCATTCACAAGTAAACATTTGTTAAGTCCTTATTAAGTTCTTGTAACATGGAGTGTTTATTAGAAAGTGTCTGGTGCATTTAGAGAGAAAAGAAAGAAAAGCATGTGTTTCTACAGTTGGTTTGTGCAGACCACTCACAGTGTTTCTGAGGTTTCGTCAGAGGTGACTCCTCACTTTCCAAGTTACAAACATGAACTGCGATCACGCCAGTCTATGGCGTGATTGCTGGGCGGGGCGTTATGATGAAAGCTGCGATGGTTCCTCTTCCTGGCCCTTATTACTGAAGCTCTGGCTACTTCACGACTAAGTCAGCGCTGAGAGAAGCGAATAACAAGATGGAGAGGAAGGATGTTGCCAAGTTCATGGATATTACGGACCCTAGTCTAGACCGCATGGATACTGTCGTTCGTCGAGAGTGTAGACCCGAACCGGTCCGAGCAGGACAATCAGCTCATCGACGGTGAGTGAGGAAGATGATGATGTTGATTATAAACAATGCTGCGTTTATGATAATGGAGATATCTGAGTGTGTGTGTGTTACTCGTCAAAAGACAACTGTTTTAAACTCAATGGAAAACTCCCTTTAATCGACTGGATCCACAGCTGTTCACAACCAGAAGCAGCGATCTCTTTCACATACGAGTCCTTACGTCCTCTCAGTGTACTAAATGTAAACTTACATTCAGAACCCTAGGCAAATAGCACAGAAATATTACATATATACAAAAATCAGAATGTATAACCATGACTGAAACCTAATGTGTGTGTGTGTGTGTGTGTGTGTGTGTGTGTGTGTGTGATCAGATCCGTGTTCTCGTGTGTTCAGCCGTCTGTAGAGACTCATCATACATTATAATTTGTGTATTAATAACTCTTAAGGGAATAGTTCACTTTCAGAATGAAAATTCTGTCATCGTTTACTCACCCTCCACTTGTTCCAAACCTGTATGAGTTTCTTCTGTTAAACACAAAAGAAAGATATTTAGAAAAATGTTGGGATCTGAACAGTTGATGAGCACCATTGACTTCCATAGTATTTTTTTCCTAGAAAATGGTAATTAATTAGAATATATAAGAGTTTTTACTCAGAAATTGCTAGTAAATTTCACAGAAAACAGCAAGTAACAAACACATAGAATTAATATGGAAGTTTGTTTCCAACAAGGCATAAAAATAAAAAAAATAGTGATTTTTTTTTTTAATGCAATTTGAAGAAAAAGTCATTTTGAAAAAAAAAAAAAAAATGTAATAAGGAAAAAAGTCAGAATATTGTAGTTAATATTGTAAAATTCTGAATTTTTATCTCAGAATTCTGTTTTTTTTTTTTTTTGAGAATTTTGTGAAAAGTATGAATTGTGAGAGAAAGTTTGCAGTTACATTTTTTTTTTCTTCCCATGGTGGAAAAGGCCTTCCATAAATTAAACATGAAATTTTTAAGCAAAAAGTCTGAAAAAACTTGATGTGAAAAATCAGAAGTTTCTAGAAAATTTTACAAAAAAAAAAAGACAAAGAAACGGCAAGTAAAACATTGAATTAAACATGAAATGTAGAAGTTGAAAGGCTGACATAGTATTTTCTTGTTTTATTTACTTCTAGAACTCATTTTTAACTCTTCACTTCTAGTTCATGTGCCGTTCTATCTGTGGTGTGTTTCTGAATGTTGTGGTGTGGTCAGTGCTGTAAGTAACAGGATTAAACGCTCTGAAGCTGCATGTGAACGGCAGGTTGTGAGCTCGTTTGTCCATGTGAGACTGGAGAAAGTGCTTTGCAAGTGTGTTTTCTCGCAGATGAGGTGTGTGTTATCAGTGAAGATCTCCTCGCGCTCTCAGAACATGCGTGAGCCTGCCTTCATCAACATACTGTACATGACGTGATGAATGGTCTTACAGAAATTGTCTATTTTTGTGATGTTTCTCTGGTTTTTGTGCTGCGTTTGGTCGGTTTTGGTAGGTTTGTGGATGAGGTTTATCAGCAGAAGAAACGCTCTGGATGAACAGAGATAGAGAGAGAGAGAGCGGTAATCAATACTCATCTTTCTCATAAATACTCACCACAAAAAGAAAAAGGAGAAGAAAATCTGCCGGCGCAGACAGACTCAATGCTGAGGGTTGTTTTTAGTTGCTCTTCTCAATCACTTATTTAAAGGCTTCATAATTAGATTTAGAGCTCGATCAACAATTAACCGTTAGTTTTTTTGTGACAGGGTCTAAAATGTTTTGTAAACTGATCGCTGAAACTACACATTTGTCTTGGCTGACCACTAGTGATATGATAATTGTAAACGCATCTTACAGTAATATCAGGTGTTAATTCTGTCCGTCTTAAAAATTTTATACGTACGAATGATCACACTGCAAATGTCCAGATCTTCAAATTTTCCCCCTTCCTTCCTTGGATCCTTTTCATATTTATATATATCTGACAAAGTTCTGTTATACTGCTATATATATATATACATACACACACACACAGTGATTGACATTGCTATAACCATTAGGCTAATAAAATTGCCACTTCACCAATGTGTAGCATTTACATTTAGCTGGTAAGGATTTTAATGATTATCTGCAAAAAATATATATTTTCATGAGAAAAATGTTTAAATATGTTATTTTGATGATCAAAGAGGAGTTTTAAGGAATAGAATTAGTGACTAAAGGGAACTTTAACATTTAGACAGACAGAAGCAGTTTATCAACACACCGCCAGAGTTATTAATATCGGTCATATTCAGACGGTAATCTGTGTGTGTGTGTGTGTGTGTTTGTCAGAGATGCTGCAGTACAACAGTAATCACCCGGAGGATCCAGGATCTGGATCTCTTGGGGGATCAGATGGGGGACAGAGCCGTGGCTCCCATGAATCCCTTCACACAGACGCCCCCACACACGCTCGTACAGACACAGACACCGCCGCTGCTCCAGCCGCAACCGCAGCCGATCACACAGGTGAGTCTGACCATGCCCCCTGACACCTGACCACACCTCACATTGACATGCCCGTCACATTCTGACCACACCTCATTTTTGTGGCTGGATTCTGTGATTTGTTCTCTATTTTGATTTGAATCGGTCATGCAGTGCTCTGATTGGCTGCAGATGCAGATGGTGATGATCATGCCGGCCACCACACCGTCACACCACTTCATCCAGAGTCAGATGCAGTCCACTGCTCCAGTCCACACCGCACCGCAGCAGGTACCTGTACGTTACTGCATTATGATGTCATGTGTGACGCTGCTCTCTGATTGGCTGTCAGGCTCTGGAGCACCAGCCGCAGATTCTGAAGACACAGACACAGACACAGACACACACACACACACACACACGTTTCATTAATGCAAGAGACAATGTGTGACTCTGACAAATATTAAACTTTTTTTTTAGATTTTTCTATTAAATATTATTCCGTTATTGAGAATATATTCATGAAAATGTATTGATAAGTTATAACACACCTTTTTTATTTATTAAAGTTTTATTTTTTTTATTATCTACTCTCAGTTTTTCATCAGAATAGACTTTGTCGATGATATGGTGTTAAATAAAAATAAATAAACAAAAAACAAATAAATAGATAAGATTAAGAAATCATTTAAAAAAGATTTCTGGGAAATATTTCGATTTTCTACTATTTCTAATATTTTTTATAATAGTATACATTTATTTATTATAGTTATAACATTATTATGATTATTTTAATTTCCTCTCTGAATTTGCTATGAAATTGGTCAGAAAACCAGTTAGTATCTGGTGTGACCACCATTTGCCTCATGCAGTGCAACACATCTCCTTCGCATAGAGTTGATCAGGTTGTTGATTGTGGCCTGTGGAATGTTGGTCCACTCCTCTTCAATGGCTGTGCGAAGTCGCTGGATATCGGCAGGAACTGGAACACGCTGTCGTATACGCTGATCCAGAGCATCCCAAACATGCTCAATGGGTGACATGTCCGGTGAGTATGCTGGCCATGCAAGAACTGGGATGTTTTCAGCTTCCAGGAATTGTGTACAGATCCTTGCAACATGGGGCCGTGCATTATCATGCTGCAACATGAGGTGATGGTCGTGGATGAATGGCACAACAATGGGCCTCAGGATCTCGTCACGGTATCTCTGTGCATTCAAAATGCCATCAATAAAATGCACCTGTGTTCGTTGTCCATAACATACGCCTGCCTATACCATAACCCCACCGCCACCATGGGCCACTTGATCCACAACGTTGACATCAGCAAACCGCTCACCCACACGACGCCATACACGCTGTCTGCCATCTGCCCTGTACAGTGAAAACCGGGATTCATCCGTGAAGAGAACACCTCTCCAAAGTGCCAGACGCCATCGAATGTGAGCATTTGCCCACTCAAGTCGGTTACGACGACGAACTGCAGTCAGGTCGAGACCCCGATGAGGACGACGAGCATGCAGATGAGCTTCCCTGAGACGGTTTCTGACAGTTTGTGCAGAAATTCTTTGGTTATGCAACCAGATTGTTGCTGCTGTCCGGGTGGCTGGTCTCAGACGATCTTGGAGGTGAAGATGCTGGATGTGGAGGTCCTGGGCTGGTGTGGTTACACGTGGTCTGCGGTTGTGAGGCCGGTTGGATGTACTGCCAAATTCTCTGAAACGTCTTTGGAGACAGCTTATAGTAGAGAAATGAACATTCAATTCACGGGCAACAGCTCTGGTGGACATTCCTGCAGTCAGCATGCCAACTGTACGCTCCCTCAAAACTTGCAACATCTGTGGCATTGTGCTGTGTGATAAAACTGCACATTTCAGAGTGGCCTTTTATTGTGGCAAGCCTAAGGCACACCTGTGCAATAATCATGCTGTCTAATCAGCATCTTGATATGCCACACCTGTGAGGTGGATGGAGTATCTCGGCAAAGGAGAAGTGCTCACTAACACAGATTTGTGAACAATATTTGAGAGAAATAGGCCTTTTGTGTACAGGTGCATCTCAATAAATTAGAATGTCGTGGAAAAGTTCATTTATTTCAGTAATTCAACTCAAATTGTGAAACTCGTGTATTAAATAAATTCAATGCACACAGACTGAAGTAGTTTAAGTCTTTGGTTCTTTTAATTGTGATGATTTAGGCTCACATTTAACAAAAACCCACCAATTCACTCTCAACAAATTAGAATACTTCATAAGACCAATAAAAAAAACATTTTTAGTGAATTGTTGGCCTTCTGGAAAGTATGTTCATTTACTGTATATGTACTCAATACTTGGCAGGGGCTCCTTTTGCTTTAATTACTGCCTCAATTCTGGTTCAGGTCTGGTGAGTTTGCTGGCCAATCAAGCACAGTAACACTATGGTCATTGAACCAGCTTTTGGTACCTTTGGCAGTGTGGGCAGGTGCCAAGTCCTGCTGGAAAATGAAATCAGCATCTCCATAAAGCTTGTCAGCAGAAGGAAGCATGAAGTGCTCTAAAATCTCCTGGTAGATGGCTGCGTTGACTGTGGACTTCAGAAAACACAGTGGACCAACACCAGCAGATGACATGGCAGCCCAAATCATCACTGACTGTGGAAACTTCACATTGGACTTCAAGCAACATGGATTCTGTGTCTCTCCACTCTTCCTCCAGACTCTGGGACCTTGATTTCTAAATGAAATGCAAAATTTACTTTCATCTGAAAAGAGGACTGTGGAGCACTGACCAACAGTCCAGTTCTTTTTCTCCACAGCCCAGGTAAGATGCTTCTGACGTTGTCTCTGGTTCAGAAGTGGCTTGGTAGCCCTTTTTCTGAAGACGTCTGAGCGTGGTGACTCTTGATGCACTGACTCCAGCTTCAGTTCTCTCCTTGTGAAGCTCTCCCAAGTGTTTGAATCAGCTTTGCTTGACTGTATTCTCAAGCTTGCGGTCATCCCTGTTGCTTGTTCACCTTTTCCTACCCAAATTCTTCCTTCCAGTCAACTTTGCATTTAATATGCTTTGATACAGCACTCTGTAAACAGCCACACCTTTCAGTAATGACCCTCTGTGACTTACCCTCTTTGTGGAGGGTGTCAATGTTCGTCTTCTGGATCATTGCCAAATCAGCAGTCTTCCCCATTATTGTGGTTTCAAAGAACAAGAGATATCCGGAATTTATACTGTAGGGATGGTCATTTATTCAAACTCAAATGTAAATATTCTAATATTTTGAGATACTGATTTTTGACTTTCATGAACTGTAAGCTCTAATCATCAAAATTAAAACAAAAAAAACTTTTGAAATGTTTTACTTTACATGTAATGAATGTAAAATATATGAAAGTGTCACTTTTTGAAATAAGTTACAAGAAAAAATGAACTTTTTCACGACATTATAATTTATTGAGATGCACCTGTACATAGAAAAAGTCTTAGATTTTTGAGTTCAGCTCATGAAAAATGGGGGCAAAAACAAAAGTGTTGCGTTTATAATTTTGTTCAGTGTATATATAATTATAAATAATTTAAAAAAATAGTAGCTAAAAATATCTTTTTAAGATAAGAGCATTTTTTATTTTATGAGTATTTAGTGGAAAGTCAGACATACTCATGCATCCATCCATCTATCTATCTATCTATCTATCTATCTATTGCTTTCATGTCAGAATATGGTTCTGAATGTTGTCGCTCTCTCTCACAGACGCTGATGAGCTGCAACACTCTGACCGCGGGGGCCGGGGCCGGGGCCATAACCGTGGGAACCGGAGGAGCAGTGAAAGAGGGCAAGAGACGGAAGACACACAGCATCAACGAGAAACACTACCGATTGTCCATCAACAACAAAATTCAGGAGCTGCGCAACCTACTGAACATCGACCCCAAGGTGTGTGAGTGTGTGTGTGAGACGCACTGCATGCTGGGACGCGTGGAGCTCAGGCGACTGTCTGACGGTCTGTTCGATTTGATTGACAGGTGCCCAAGTCTGGTGTTCTGCAGAAAGCCATCGAATACATCAAATCCTCGCAGCAGGTGAACCACAATCTCCAGCAGGAGAACCACAATCTTCATCAGGAGAACCTCAATCTCCAGCAGGAGAACCTCAATCTCCAGCAGGAGAACCACAATCTCCAGCAGGAGAACCACAATCTTCATCAGGTGAACCACATTCTCCAGCAGGAGAACCACAATCTTCATCAGGAGAACCTCAATCTCCAGCAGGAGAACCACAATCTCCAGCAGGTGAACCACAATCTCAAGCAGGAGAACCACAATCTTCATCAGGTGAACCACAATCTCCAGCAGGAGAACCTGACGCTCGAGATGGCCAATCAGAATAACAGTGAGTCACATGACATCCCCGGCTTTGCTGCTTCACCCCAAATTCAACTTTGTTTTTTCTTGAATTCACTGTTTAATAGTTTTTTAAGAATTGTAGAATTTCTTCACACACACACACACACACACACACACATATATTCACATGGAAAACCCAACTTTGTATTATTTCAGATAGATAGGCCTATGAAAATATTGAGTTACTAACTTGAAAATGATGGGTTGAAAATGATAAAGCAAAACGCACTAGGTCTTGATGTAGAGCTTGTACGTGTTTCACTAGTTTGTGTATTGTGTGTAAATACAGTGCAGCTGAAATAATAAGGTGTAAATGATAAGTTAAAGTTAGAGACGGAGGGGAGAAATGTGCTGATGACGCTTGATTATCTGCTTCTGTGGAAAATGGAACAACACGATTCAAATCAACGGAAATTGAATTAATTAATATTTGTATTAGTAGTTGTCAAAATGTCGTAGTTTTAAGAAGCTAGCGTTTGTTATAAGTTAGAAAATAAAAAGAACCGAGCATCTCACGCTGATCCGGCAGATACATGTCCGGTCAAACCACACCCACTAACCCCTAAAACATCCCTAACACTGTAAGGAGAGACCAACACAAAGATTTAAATGTATGGTAAAAGAATTAAACAAAATTATCTTTTTTAAAATTAAAAAATACTTGTTTAATAAATCAATGACATTTCTTAATTGATGAAAGCATTCATCATTCATCCTAGAGTTTTTCATTTTAAAAATGATGTTAGCCTATACACGTTTTCTTCTGAACAAACATCTCTTAACCACAGGAAATGGTTCTTTATTTTATTTAGTTATTCACACTTAATTTGGTTATTCCTCTAATCAGTCGGTCATTAAGCAAATGTTTTTGTTTCATAGTGCATAATAACATCAAGACAGTATTCCCCTTTGATTTTCTTGCCACAAGATTTAAGGATTGCTAGTTAAATCCCACATATGCACTTAATTAAACATCTAAACTTTTACAACATATATATTTAACAACATAAATATTTAATCTTATTTGCTATTCTATTTAATCATTAATATTTAATGCAGTGTAACAAAATGAGAATGGCGACGGGTGTCTTGTATGATTAATGATGTGTTCATATTGTTGTACTGTATTTCAAAAGGTTATAAAAAATAAAAAGATGCTGAAGATGTCACTAAAGTCACTAAAGATGTTTCTGGGGATGCGACTCAAGGCTGGAATACATTACACGATTTTTAAAATCTGAACAGATTTTAAAACACTAGGCATCATACACTTACTGACTTTGTAAATAGTGACAAAAGAAAACTGGGCATCATACACTACACGACTTCAAAGTCCTCCGACTGGATAGAATCAAAGTCTGAAGCTAAAAATCGGAGTCTGTGACCATCATACCCCACGCGATTTTCTGTGGAATCTGTCAGCTAATCTGCAGACTGGCTCTAACTTTCCTCAACTACTGTCAACTTGTTCAGACTGTAAAATCGGGGGGGAAATTGCGTAGTGTATTCCAGGCTTTATTTACAATCTAATGAGTTTTTGAGGGATCTGGCATTTTGAACTTTGGTGTTATCAGGTAAAAAGTTCAGTGATTAAAGGATATCCGTTCTATGTTATGCACCTGCGAGTGTATCCTGGTGAACTTTGCCAAAAGTCCAGGCTAAAGTTAAGTGAGTGGGCTAAAGGATGTGTTGAACCTTTTTTACGACACATCTGGCGGGTTGCTTAGGGACATCTAGTGAAGTTAACCCTTTCGCACGTGAGTTTAAAATATTCTAGCTGAGCCCCAGGCGTGAGTTTTTTTAGGCGACCGTTATTTTAGAACTTATAGCCTTATTGTTTCCATGGCGACGCGTCATGCTTGTCATGTGACACACCGCAGCCGTAATAGCGCTGGTATGACACATGGATTGCTTTTATTTCGTTTTTCCTTTTTATTATTAATATTCACAAACATACTCGCTATATTATTAAATATCTGATATTCCGATTCTGAAATATGTGCAAGTAAATGTGTTTGGTTGTTTAAACACGTTTATAATGATCGTGTTAGTTGATCTATACCGGGTGATGGGCGCCGCCATGTTTGCTCGCGCTGAATCCAGCTGTGGGATTTACAACAGGTAAATTCATCCTCTCCTCCCGAAACACGTTAAAATAAGTCTCCAGTAAACTGGGAGAAGAGCAGAGTAAACTTTATTGTTACCTACACTATGTGTATATGATATCAATAAAACATGTCGTCAGATTATATTTGTAAGGATCATTATTGCTGCTTCCATAGACATCAGCGCATATTTTACAAACTATAAATGTGTGGCTTTGCTAGTACTTATGTGTATTTAAATGTCTGAAATCTTAAATAAGCATTATATGGTTGAAAACACTGAATAAGTGATAATATTACAAGCGCTCGCGCGTCTGATCTGGCTCCGCGCCAGAAAGCAGATTTGAATTTCAGCAGTTGATGACGTGACTCACTGAAAGTTCTAATCACTATGGAAGGCCGTCGGGGCCAAAAGTCTTCAAACGGAACGCGTGAAATTTAACCGTGTCTACACGCACAATTTGTATGGAAGGCCGTATTATTAAATTTGTCTTTACACGTAACGTGTACAGACGAAGTAACGCCTGTACACGTTATTGCGTCTACACGCGTTATTTCGTGTACAGACGTTAGTGTTTTGGCCAATGGCAAGGCCAAAGTCATCCAAATTTGCATAAAATTGATTAAACATATAATAGTCACGTAAATCTCATCATAATGATATTGAAGCCGAATATTCACCAGAAGAGACGGACAGCAGCTCGTAAGTGTTGCGATACTTAGTCATAGATCTGTTGTTTAAATTATTTACTTGCTGTTGGGAAGGAATACTTTCGTTTCCCTTCTATTTCTATTCTGCATTTTCGTTGAGGTTTCGTTGTTTGATTGCACTTTCTGTTAATTATAATAATTTGCACCTCGGCTAAGAAGGAACCTGGATCATTTTCAGTGCTCCTTGCAAGCGAAGTGTTAGTTTCGTCTTGAGTTATTTGCACAAGGCTATTGGCTGGGCCAATCAGAAGCCGCCACAGCTGTTTTCACGGTAGTGTGTTAGGCTGTATTTATCAGAGGTCCGGCGCTGACGCGGAAGCATCAGCGGAGCGTTCAAGCCTCCTCGTGTGAAGACCGGCGAGGGTAAAGACCATCGACTTTTCCTGCGCGACTTTAACCGAGCAACGACTCGGCGACACACTTAAGTATCTTTTCTTTTTCCCCTTCCCTTACACACTCTCCGTTTCCATCCTCTTTCCTGCCACCTCTATCATGTGTTTCCAAACTATTCGGTTCTCTCTCAACCACGCTCTAACGTCCCACGAGACGGCAACGTAATCCTGCTAACCTGCGCCTTATCTCTACCTCCTTCACTACACCTCTTTCCTTCTCTGTGGGTCTCTGGAATTGTCAGTCAGCTGTCAACAAAGCTGACTTCATTTCTCTTTTCTTTAAAATCCACGCTCAGCATCTTGGGCTTGACTGAGACCTGGATTCGTCCAGAAGACTCAGCAACCCCAGCTGCTCTCTCTACTAATCTCTCTTTCTCTCACACCCCGGCAAGTTGGCGGGGTGGAGGCACTGGTCTGCTCATTTCTAACAATTGGAAATACTCAACCCGCTCTTCCCTATGCAATTACAACTCATTTGAATCTCATGCCATTACTGTATCAGCTCCGATAAAACTCCAGATCGTGGTCATTTACCGTCCCCCTAGCCAAATTCTAGCCACCTTCCTAGAGGAGCTGGACGGGCTGCTGTCCTCTTCGTGGAGGATGGCACTCCACTCCTAGTCTTTGGTGATTTCAACATTCACCTAGACAAGCCTTATGCTACAGACTTCCATGCACTCCTAGCTTCGTTTGATCTCAAACGCCTTACCACTACTAGCACGCACAAATCAGGCAACCAACTTGACTTAATTTACACACGCAATTGTACTGCAGATAACATTCTGGTACAACCGCTACATACTTCGGACCATTTCTTCATTACATTTACATTACACTTTGCTTCTCCTGTGCCACCAACCCCCCTACCAGTTACTTTTAGACGAAACCTGCGCTCCCTTTCTCCTTCCCATCTCTCCTCTGTAGTATCCTCCTCTCTTCCTTCACCCACCCATTTCTCATCTCTGGATGTAAACGCAGCTACTGAGACTTTATGCTCTACCTTAACCTCTTGTCTAGACGACATTTGTCCTCTCTCCTCTAGGCCCGCACGGGCTGCTCCTTCCAACCCCTGGTTATCCGAGGTTCTTCGTGAACATCGGACTACACTCAGAGCGGCAGAGAGAAAATGGCGCAAATCAAACGATCTGTCGGACCTCAGTAGGTACCAGTCTATGCTCACATCCTTCTCTGCTAAAGTCCACACTGCCAAATCCTCACATTTCCGCATAACAAGATCGACAGCGCTCCAGACATGCGTAATCTCTTCAGAACATTTAATTCCCTCCTCTGTCCCCTCCACCTCCTCCCTCCACCTCTATTACAGCTGATGACTTTGCCACTTTCTTTACAGACAAAACTAGATCAATCAGTGGTCAGTTTTCACCTCCACGCACACAGGACCCTCACCCTACCACATCCACTGCTAAAACTCCCATCTTTTCTTTCTGTCCACTCACTGAAGCTGAAGTATCCAAGCTTCTCCTCTCCAACCATCCTACAACATGTCCTCTTGACCCAATCCCTCACACCTTCTCCAAGCAATCTCACCCACACTCTTACCTGCACTCACACACATCATCAACACATCCCTACTCACAGGTAACTTCCCCATTGCGTTCAAGCAGGCTCGGGTAACCCCACTGCTCAAAAAACCTACATTAAACACTTCTCTTATAGAAAACTACAGACCTGTCTCTCTCCTTCCGTTCATAGCGAAAACACTTGAACGAGTTGTCTTCAACCAAGTCTCACTGTTTCTTTCACAGAACGACAAACTGGATGCTAAACAGTCAGGTTTCAGGAGGGGCCATTCAACTGAGACTGCGCTTCTCTCGGTCACTGAAGCCCTGCGAATTGCAAAAGCCCATTCCAAATCATCAGTCCTCATTCTGCTGGACCTATCTGCCGCTTTTGACACTGTCAATCATCAGATACTCCTGTCCACCCTCTCATCACTGGGCATCTCTGGCATTCCACTTCGCTGGTTTGAATCCTATCTCACTGGTAGGTCTTTCAGGGTGGCCTGGGAGGTGAGGTATCCAAAGCACATACACTGGTCACTGGGGTTCCTCAGGGATCAGTTCTTGGACCCTCCTCTTCTCCACATACACTACATCACTGGGTCCCATCATACAGGCACATGGATTCTCATACCATTGCTACGCTGATGACACACAGCTCTACCTCTCTTTTCAACCAGATGATCCAACGGTAGCTGCAAGGATCTCAGGTTGCCTGGCGGACATCTCGGCATGGATGAAAGAACATCACCTGCAGCTCAACCTGGCAAAGACTGAGCTTCTTGTCCTCCCTGCCACTCCGACTCTACAGCATGACTTCACGATCCAGTTAGGTTCATCAACAATAACCCCATCAACTTCGGTCAGAAATCTTGGTGTAATCTTTGATGATCAGCTGACCTTCAAAGACCACATTACAAAACTGCTCGATCTTGCAGGTTTGCACTATATAACATCAGAAAGATCAGGCCCTTTCTGACAGAGCATGCTGCACAACTTCTTGTCCAGGCCCTTGTCATTTCTAGGCTGGACTATTGCAATGCTCTTCTGGCTGGACTTCCGTCTAATACAGTCAAACCTCTACAAATGATTCAGAATGCAGCGGCACGACTGGTCTTCAACGAGCCCAAAAGAGCCCATGTTACACCTCTCTTTATCTCCCTGCACTGGCTACCAATCACGGCTCGCATCAAGTTCAAGACACTGATGCTTGCATATAGAACAACCACTGGCTCAGCACCCGTTTACTTGCACTCTCTATTAACAAACTACATCCCTCCAGAAATCTGAGATCTGCTAGTGAGCGGCGCCTCGTGATACCATCACAGAGGCGCAAAATCACTCTCTAGATCATTCTCATTCACCATTCCTGGCTGGTGGAACGATCTTCCCACCTCTATCCAGAATGCTGGATCCCTGTCAATCTTCAAGCAACAACTGAAAACTCATCTCTTTCGACAGCACTTGACTTCATCCTAAACTTAAAAAAAAAAAAATTATCTTTACTTATTCCTTCCTTTGGTAGTTTGTATTTATTTGAACAATGCCTGAGACTTGGTGTTGCAAGCACTTCGTATGTCTGATTGCCTCTTCAAGATTAATCGCTCTATGTATTCCCCAATTGTAAGTCGCTTTGGATAAAAGCGTCTGCTAAATGACTAAATGTAAATGTAAATGTAAATTAATAAATAATACATTTAAAAGTGACATACCAATATACATACCAACGCACTTGGTCGTATGTCATTCTCTTTCCGGATATGTCAGCACTATCTATAGTCACATGATAATGACGTTGTATTACAACCTAGAAAGAGGCGGCATTTCAAAATACATGCAGTAGAGTTATGGCGTTGAGGAATTTTGTAAACATATAATATGATTAGTAATATTTTCACGGAGGCGTCTCGCCCATGGTACACTTCGGTTTAGAGGGACTGCTCAGCGCTTGTTAAGAGTTTATCGAAGTAATTCTGAGATTCTAAGCTTTAAAATTATACCTTTTTTGTGTTATTCCATGCAGGGGTTGCTTAATTTGATTATGATGTTTTTCGTATGAGACACATCGGGTTTAAAGGGTTAATGATGTATTTATACCTTTCTGGACCTTGAAAGTGGTATCATTAGAGGGACAGAAAGCACCCAGATTTCATTAAAAATACTCTTCATTTGTGTTCTGAAGATGAATGAAAGACTTATGGGTCATGATTAAAAAAAGGAATTATAAATGTATTAATTTTTCTTTTTTATTAATATAATTATTGTATTTATTAATCCAAAAATGATGTTATGTTACACAATTTAGTATTTAGGTTATTTAGGTTAAAGATTAGAAAAAAGTGTAGGGTTTGCAGTGCTAGTGGACTTTTATTTTGACACCGGAAATCTTGTGTTTACGCGGCTATGCGTAATTGCGCGTCTACACGTCAGAACGTCTGTACACGAAATAACGCGTGTAGACGCAATAACGTGTACAGGCGTTATTTCGTCTGTACACGTTACGTGTAAAGACAAATTTAATAATACGGCCTTCCATAAATTTGTCCGCATTAACGCGGCAAATTTAAACGCGTATAGACACGCACATTTTGGCCGTGTTAAGGCGTCGATTTTTGCCGCGTTTATTTGGTGCGTGTAAAGACGCACAGTTTGACCACATTAAGACGACATATTTGAACGTGTTTCTCAACGCGCATGTTCTGGCCGTGTTAAAGGGGTCATATAATGCCATTTTTGTACAAGCTAATATGATTCTTTAGGGTCTAAATTGAAAGTTTGTAATATACTTTAATTAAAAATTCTCATTAGTATTGTAAGAAAACACTCATTTTACCTGCTCAAAAACAGCTCTGTTTTCAGCACACCGTTTTAGTGCGTGTGTTTTAAATGCTAATGAGCTTTGCTCGCCCGCCCTCTGTTCTGTGGGGCGTTTTGACACAACACACGTGGAGTGTTGCCTTGACAACAGTTGAGGGTATATTTTGAAGAATGGCAGCGGAGTCTCTGAGGATACTGTGCAACTGTAACGTTTTGTTCATTATAAGCGTGGGATTATTCATTATATTGAGAACGTCGTAAATAGAAAACATGCATGTACCCTGAATGTAAACATTAGCCACATACATCGTGAAGCGTGCTAGCGATTTGCAAAGATTAATATAAAGGTTAATTAAGCGTTACACTCACTTCTTCTGGAGGTTCAGCAGGAACACGAATAGTTGGTACCGATTCTTTTTCAGGAGCAGCTTCTTAGCAAAACCAGCTTTATACTGACCTTCATTTATAAAGCAGTCTGGTGAAAATGATTCGGCGCAAACATGAAAACATTGGCGTTGCTCGTGGGGAATATTCCTTCAAAAGCGAAACTCAGCCACTGTGTCTTCAGCGGTTCGGACTTAGGAACATCAAAGCGACTGCTGTGTTCATTATTGCACCGAGAACAGAACACCACAATCGCTTAGACGCCATTCTGCTCATAGACAGCTCCAGCGTATATCAACAATGACGCACGGACTATGATTGACAGCTCGCTCACGAGCAAGGGCGGGTCTGTGTTGAAACACTGCTGTCAATCAACCATCGTGGGAGGGGCGTCCGACCGTGTGGCGTCACACAGTCGAACGGCTTGATTTGAGACAGGGTAAAACAAATAAAGAGATTTAAAAAAAAAACACTGGATGGATTTTTATCATTTTATGATGGTTGTGTACAGGCACTGCGAACACACATTTCAGTACAATCAACTTGTAAAAGTGCATGTACCATTATATGACCCCTTTAAGGTGGCAATTTTGAACTTAATGCATTACAATCTATATTACCCTCATATTAATGCTTGCTTTAGTTTATGGTGTCATTAAGTAGGCCGAATAAATGTAATGAGATGTAAAGAGTTTTGTGGTTTATTTTATTTTTATAGGATTCTCTCCCAGGTCCGTGTACCTTCTGGTCATTTTAACAGAAATTAAGCTAGATTTGTCTCTTTTTCTCATGGGTTAAAAATTGGAATATGCTTTAATATTAATTGTTTTATCCTTAAACATGTTTTGAATGTGTGAGCGGCTCTGAAACACCTTGTATGCATGTACATCCCTTCAGTTCATAATTCCAAAGTATAGCCTATAATTGGGATTTAAGACATTGCAGTAGACTAATTATTACTGTGAAAACTTAAGTAGGCCTAAAGTTTTATTATAAATTATTAATAAAAATAAATATTAGTTATTTTTACGTGGGGTTTGGGTTTTTCCCATGAAACACAAACTGTTATTATGTAGCCTAAATCTTTTTTTACATAATAACAGTTAAAAGTGTTATATTTAATCTAAATGTGTAAATATAAAGCATTGTTTACTTTATCTATTACACAGTAAAAGAGTGCTGCTGCGCTCATAGTCTAATTACAACGTTTACTGTTAAATCCTGTTAGGTGCATGACAAGATTTATAGATCTGGGCCTGTAAGAATTAAATTACGAAGAACCACTGATTGGAGATGATTTTACTTTTACTTTGCCTCATAAGCCTTCTGCATGCTATATTTTTTCAGCGGCTTTGAAAAAGCGGTGGGGGGAAAGAATCGATTTTGGTGGGGGCATGTCTCACCCACCCGCAAATTACGCCTATGGTTATTATTATTAATGTTATTATTAATTATAAAACTTTGCTTATGTTTTTACTGCAACAATTCCCCACATTGTCTTTTAAAGAACGCCTATTACTGCATTTTGAAGTCGCGCATGGATTCTGTTTTCCACGCTTACATACAGTGATTGACTTAAACCATCAGCTTTGAACCCGCAAGGGTAAACTGCACATCTGCATTTGGGTTTTATTCTCTGTAGTCCGATCAGGCAAACACAGCCCGTGTGAAATGGTTCTGTGAGTGGGCTGTGGGTTTGTTGTCTCTGCAGTATTAAAGCAGGCAATTCTGTCGAGCAAAAGGAATTTAAGTGGATATAATAAATATTTGCTAAAACTCATGTGGTCCTGTGTTGAAAATCTATGATGTTTCTTAAAAACTATGAACAGGATTGCTGCTAGCAACTGAGGCTATAGCTAAAGTTAAGCAAAACAAGCAACATGCACTGATGTAGTATGACAAATCATGACACAAGACTGACATCACACACAACGTAGCAATGCATTATCCTCACGAACAAATATTACGTCTGACGTTTACATACGTATACGGCAGTGTAACATTACGCCATTCTTCACGAACAAACTTGACGTCTAACGTTTGTATACGTTGGGGTATACGTATACAAACGTCAGACGTAATATTTGTTCGTGAGTATAATGCATTGCTACGTTTGTGTGTGATGTCAGTCTTATGTCATGATTTTTTTTTCTCTCTTTAGTTTAACGGTCTTTCGCGGGTAGAAAAACCAACAATTTATGGCTCTTTTAAAAATGTTTTAGCACGCTGCCAAAGGACCTTTTCTGACTGCGTGCAGCTGGCTTCTTCTAACCACACTGATGAAGATTTGAATGTTGTGAATGTGATAATAAGTATGTCCAAAATATGCTGCGTTTAGCCTATATGAACGATGGCTGACTTGATGCAACTTGAAATCAGATGATATGGAAAAAATTTCCTCTTACAATAGATGGATGGCTAATAAAACGTATGTAATGATGAATTTAATTCCATTATCTGTAAGTGAAAATTTAGGCCTATTTATAGTCCTAATTTATAGTCCTATATGCACTTTAGTTTGTCTGAATCATATGCATATTTAATAAATGATTGCTTATAAATGATGCCCCAGGTGTCTCTTAGAAACATTATTTCCTACAGTAAAGAAGAAAATATGGTCAACGTATTTAGTGTATTGATGTTAATTTTTCGAACTGAGTAGGCCTACACTACATCAAAAAATAAACTATAATTTGTTATAAATAAATATAAAACTTTCGTTCTATATTAGTACTAAAATTATAATAAAAATTATAATTATACATATACATAAAAAAATATCTAAATATTACCACACATACAATTATAAAAAATGCAATAATACAATTCTGCTTAGGGCACCCATTTGGCCAGCAGCGGCCCTGCTAGATTGATCAAACTTGTCATATCCTCCGTGATCGACTGCAATGACAGAACATACAAAAAACGGGAGTTTAATCGGAATAAATATAATGCAAGAATAAGCTAAATGATATCAAAAATAAATGTAAATCAGTCCGATTATTCCTCTGGGAGCAATTTGTATTTTGAATCGTTTTAAAGCTTGTTGTTTTGTAGAACATTACAGTTATATATGATATGAGAACAGTAAGCCCTGTAGAAAGAGAGTAGCCTATAGCCTACGTGTTATTTAATAAAAGTATAATTATATTTTCAGAATGACATATTTTTTTTATCAAACATAGTCAGTGGGGTAAAATGCCCCCAGGGAGCAATGGACAATTACTGTAGTTATTCTGTTTTGTACATCAAATCCTGTTTTTCCATCAAATACATTCTAACTAGTTGGTTTAATAGAAATATTTGGATTTTATATTTAAAAATTACCTCAAGCTAGCATCAGGTAGCTAGTTAGCATCAGCTAACAATGTTTCAGATAGGCTATTATAATTTTGCAGTCAGACTGGGGGACATTTTACCTTTAATCTGCATTTAATCTAATAACATGACAACTCTGGACATTTTTCATACTTTTAACTGTTATTATGTAAAAAATAAATAAAATAATAATAATAGCAGTTTGTGTTTCATGGGAAAACCCAAACCCCACGTAAAAATAACTAATATTTATTTTTATTAATAATTTATAATAAAACTTTAGGCCTACTTAAGTTTTCACAGTAATAATTAGTCTACTGCAATGTCTTAAATCCCAATTATAGGCTATACTTTGGAATTATGAACTGAAGGGATGTACATGCATACAAGGTGTTTCAGAGCCGCTCACACATTCAAAACATGTTTAAGGATAAAACAATTAATATTAAAGCATATTCCAATTTTTAACCCATGAGAAAAAGAGACAAATCTAGCTTAATTTCTGTTAAAATGACCAGAAGGTACACGGACCTGGGAGAGAATCCTATAAAAATAAAATAAACAACAAAACTCTTTACATCTCATTACATTTATTCGGCCTACTTAATGACACCATAAACTAAAGCAAGCATTAATATGAGGGTAATATAGATTGTAATGCCTTAAGTTCAAAATTGCCACCTTAACACGGCCAGAACATGCGCGTTGAGAAACACGTTCAAATATGTCGTCTTAATGAGGTCAAACTGTGCGTCTTTACACGCACCAAATAAACGCGGCAAAAATCGACACCTTAACACGGCCAAAATGTGCGTGTCTATACGCGTTTAAATTTGCCGCGTTAATGCGGACAAATTGTGCGTGTAGACACGGTTAAATTTCACGCGTTCAGTTTTGGCCCCGACGGCCTTCAATAAATCACACCGGTGTGATCGTACGCGTTAAAGGGTTAAAAGTTAGGTAAAGTTTAGGAAGAAAATATTTTTTTCTAAGAAAAACAGGAATGTTAATAATGTGTCTTCAAAGTGATGTTCAGGATATTAGAAAAATAAGTTGTTGATAACAACAAGGTCAAATAAATAACCGATCAAGGTATTTGTATTTTAATTAAACGACCTATGTTACAGGAAAACATTGTTTAATTTGAACTGATTTAGTTTATTTTAGTTAGTTTTTGTTATTTCTTTATTCATTCTTTCATTGTTGTCATGCTTAAAACATATACACAATTATGTGATCGTGTACGGGTAATAAAAACAAGAGAATAGGCCTCTTTGATTTTCTTGCCATAAGATTCGCGGACTGGTGGTTAAAACGCACATACACGTGCGTGTAGTTAAACCATCTGAATGAATGGCTTACATCATGTGAGATCAATAAACTGATACTCGAGCTGTGATTTTTTGGCGGTTAAAACCCTGTTGTGTTCAAACACACTTAGATAAGGATATATCTACACCCAAGATGAAAGCCTACGTCTGCGCACCAGGATACGTAATAAAGACCAGACGGGATCTGGTGTAGGTCGTGGCGCTAATATCAGAGCAATTAAGTTGTAAAAGAAAAATCTAAAAGATGTTTATCCTGTCGGTGTTGCATCTCCCGCTGTGTTAAGTAAACTGATGAAGATATGTGGGTAACCACGCCTGATGAATTTGCGTGGGGTTTTGATCACACACTCAGAATATGAGTAAATATATGGTAGACACATCCTGGTGATAATACATCCAGAGTTTTTGTTTCTAAAAAATGTATTGCAAATCTACAGGTGCATCTCAATAAATTAGAATGTTGTGGAAAAGTTCATTTATTTCAGTAATTCAACTCAAACTGTGAAACTCGTGTATTAAATAAATTCAATGCACACATACTGAAGTAGTTTAAGTCTTTGGTTCTTTTAATTGTGATGATTTTGGCTCACATTTAACAAAAACCCATCAATTCACTATCTCAACAAATTAGAATATGGTGACATGCCAATCACAGGGTTCCCACGCTTCTTGAAAGTACTTGAGTTTCAGACATATGGATTCAAGGCCTGGAAAGTACTTGAAAACAAACATAGGTCCTTGAAAGTGCTTGAATTAAATTTGAAAACAATTTAGTTTATGGCGCTATTGCAAAAATTGTCCTATATGTGCCGTCGAAGACAGAAGGAAACGGCACAGATGATTGGGTGGAGATGAGGTAGCGCGAAAAAACCAGCGTGTGTTGATGTGCAGCCTAGAGTTTTCTTAAGCCGCTCCGCTGAGTTTCTGACCACCGCCCGCTCCTGCAACGTGTGTCCCGCTCCCGCAAACATTCTATACTGTATATCATTTTCATGCTATTAATATGCGGGGTATTGAAATCTCATTTGAATGAGTGCTCGCAGTTCACTTTCACATTTGAGTTCGCGATCACACACTCTGTGTAAAGTGAGCACAGCTTACAGTGCGTGAATAATTATTAGGCACGCTGATATTCTGATCATATTTTTTTCCAAGAACATTTTACCAATTCCAAACCACATTGATCTTAATAACTACTATTCATTTTGTATTTAATCATATATAAGTGATGTATAATTGTCCATGAAGGCTGGAAGTGAAAATCTTCTTATATTCATGTGTGCAGAATTATTAGGCACGTTTTCTTTTACAGATAAAATGAGCCAAAAAAGAGATTTAACTGAAAAGTCAAAAATGATTAAATCCCCAATGAGAAATATTCAAAACTAATGCAATACAGAAATTGTAAAGTTCAGAAATTACCATTGGTCAGCGAAATGCTCACTGGGTCAGCGGGGTCAGACAAAAACAGGTGGAGAAGAAAAGACACACGGTAACTGCAAAATAATTACCTTTATTCTCCAGCGCCACCATTTTCCAGAACTGCCACCTTCCTGGAGTCTCTAGAATTACAATGTGTCAGGTTCTCAGAGTCTTTGCTTGGGTAAAACATCCTAAAACATGACCCTCACTTAATAAGAATAACATGCTGAAGTGTTGTGAAATACATGAAGACTAATTTCTGTAGGCTTTATAGACAGATGAGTTGAGAGTGACTCTTGAAGGACCAGCAGCACATCCTCGTGTGCCACTGTTTGAAGAATTTATCTTCCAGAATAGCAGTAAGTTTTAGGAGCTCATTTTTAGTCAATCTCTGCAATCTCTTCCTCTAGGTCAAAGATGAAAAAATGGGATTTACAAAATAATTTTGACTTCAGTTATTTATTAATGAGTAATGTCTCCATTGAGAGAATGTGCACATTTTTAATGTTAACAGGTTTTACAGTGTTATTACAACATTTAACCACTTTTTATAAATTTAAAATTGCGAAATTCTTTCAAATTTAAATCTAGTACAAGAACTACAGCAAAATCCAGTTTGATGCATATTTTATCAATATTTTAGAAATTGTATTTGAATATTACCAGTATTAACTTCAGTGGATTTCATTAAATTCCTTTGAACTGCTCAGAACGGTCTAAATTTATGAAACCTACACATTCAAAACATTATTACTCTGAAATTTCTTATGTAAATGTTAAGTGTAAGTAAAATGTTTAGTACTGTAAGGTCTTTCATGACACTACATATGCTGGCGTGTGAATTTGATAGGTGCTTGATATAAAATAAATGGTGCTTAAAAAACTCCTTGAAAGTCCTTGAATCTGGTGTTCATGAAAGAGTGGTAACCCTGCAATCAGCTAATCAACTCAAAACACCTGCAAAGGTTTCCTGAGCCTTCAAAATGGTCTCAGTTTGGTTCACTAAGCTACACAATCACGGGGAAGACTGCTGATCTGACAGTTGTCCAGAAGACAATCATTGACACCCTTCACAAGGAGGGTAAGCCACAAACATTCATTGCCGAAGAAGCTGGCTGTTCACAGAGTGCTGTATCCAAGCATGTTAACAGAAAGTTGAGTGGAAGGAAAAAGTATGGAAGAAAAAGATGCACAACCGACCGAGAGAACCGCAGCCTTATGAGGATTATCAAGCAAAATCCATTCGAGAATTTGGGTGAACTTCACAAGGAATGGACTGAGGCTGGGGTCAAGGCATCAAGAGCCACCACACACAGACGTGTCGAGGAATTTGGCTACAGTTGTCGTATTCCTCTTGTTAAGCCACTCCTGAACCACAGACAACGTCAGAGGCGTCTTACCTGGGCTAAGGAGAAGAAGAACTGTATTGTTGCCCAGTGGTCCAAAGTCCTCTTTTCAGATGAGAACAAGTTTTGTATTTCATTTGGAAACCAAGGTCCTAGAGTCTGGAGGAAGGGTGGAGAAGCTCATAGCCCAAGTTACTTGAAGTCCAGTGTTAAGTTTCCACAGTCTGTGATGATTTGGGCTGCAATGTCATCTGCTGGTGTTGGTCCATTGTGTTTTTTGAAAACCAAATTCACTGCACCTGATTACCAAGAAATTTTGGAGCACTTTATAATGGATACACCATTATCCAAGTGGATGCTGCACACTGGTGGTGGTTGAGAAGAGACCCCCCACATGATTGTAAAGCGCTTTGGGTGTATTGCAATACACATTAAAGCGCTATATAAATGCCTCATTCATTCATTCATTCATTCATTCATTCATTCACTTCATGCTTCCCTCTGCTGACCAGCTTTTTAAAGATGCTGATTTCATTTTCCAGCAGGACTTGGCACCTGCCCACACTGCCAAAAGCACCAAAAGTTGGTTAAATGACCATAGTGTTACTGTGCTTGACTGGCCAGCAAACTCGCCTGACCTGAACCCCGTAGAGAATCTATGGGGTGTTGTCAAGAGGAAGATGAGAGACACCAGACCCAACAATGCAGATGAGCTGAAGGCCACTGTCAAAGAAACCTGGGCTTCCATACCACCTCAGCAGTGCCACAAACTGATCACCTCCATGCCACGCCGCATTGCTGCAGTAATTAAAGCAAAAGGAGCCCCAACCAAGTATTGAGTACATATACAGTAAATTAATACTTTCCAGAAGGCCAACAATTCACTAAAAATGTTTCCACGACATTCGAATTTATTGAGATGCACCTGTATATCACGACGTTAGGTACATTATGGTAAACAGATGCGAAACTGGTATTTAAAGTTTAAAATAATAAAAGTGTCCATTTATGCAATCATATTATGTATGAATGATTGTGTTATTTATAGAATACTTATTATTGTTTAAACATGAATTTCACAATATTTAACCGTACCACTTCACAAATTAATGTTATACCATGTATAGTGTACTAAAGATTTGTGGTATTAGGCTGCTAGTTATCAGATTTTAGGACGTGTTTTCAGGAGCCGCCCCGAAACGTTAAAAAGCAAAAGTCTAAAAAAACTCTATCTTCCTGTCATGCAACACTGATATACCTCATCAATCAACGGAACAATGGCCGACAATTACGATGGTTCGATGTGTTTTTCATCGGAGTTAACACAATGTCCTTATTATCTCTAGGTACTTTTGGGAATCTCGTGTTTGACAAGAGGCTGGAGAAGATCCTTGAAGAGTTCTGTAAGTCTTTTCTCTTTTTCTAAGTCATTTAACATCTAATAATAATAATAATAATAATAATAATAACATTTGTTATCATTTATTCATCCAGTTGACGAAGCGGAACTGTTTGCCTACGGTGATGACGGTGGAGTTAATAACAGTACATTATACAGACATTCCTTTTTTTTAACGTGTTAAAAGTTTCAGTTCCTTATAAAAGTGTGTTTACAAAATTTGGCAGGTGAGCACAACGGTTCTGACAGCCAGGTGATAACATTACCTGCAGAGGAGGCGTTGCAAGAGGATGTGGTGGGAACGGAATCACGTCACGAACCAGACAACGTCACACGACCCTCCCACGGTCCATCTTTGGAGGAAGGGACTCACACATCGCTCGCAACCAGTCCCCAGTGCACAGGAGGACAGGGTGTAAAACGAAGGAGATTACCTGAAGAAGACGAAGTGGATGATTCACCGAGCACCAGGCGTTTAAGGACTTCAGAGAATAACAGTATGAATTAAAGCAGAAAATATCATTATTACATTTTATGTTTGACTTTATTTAATAAATTAACAAACGATTACTATTATTATTTTTACAGAACAAGACTACGATGAGGAAGGACTAACAGCGTGGTCTGATTCACTGGTTCATGCATCGGATCAGGTATCCTCGAGCAATCCAGAGAGTGAATTACCGCATGAAATCCCTCGGGAACGGTTCCGTGATCACAATTTAAACAGAAGGCTTGATTATAATATGTTGAGCCGTGTTAATTGGTACTTTGAGAGACTTTTCAACTTGGCTGGACAACCACCATCTTACCCTGAAGCAGAGGACATTGTTGCTGGTGCTCTAAGCATGAGTAACATCTCAGAGGATGTACGAGAACAACGCGTGGAACAGAGATTGGTGGCAAATGCATTGTTGTTAATGGGTGAGCGATTAAATCTTATTCAGAGAATGTTAATGGAGTTGTACAGTCATATGATGAGGAGACCGTAATGTGGTGGTGTTTTCACGTTGCACACGCTTTGATCGCCTATCAAACTGAAACCACAGTCAATTGATCGATGATGATAAGCTAATTAAAAACACATTATACAGACACTTCTTATTTACAGAGGTGGGAAGTAACTAATTACAAATACTTTTGTTACAATACTTGAGTATATTTTTACATTTTTTCTACTTTCGTGAGTATAATTAAATTGTGGTACTTTTACTTGAGTAGAATGAAACTAAAGTATTCAACTTCACTACACTTTATTTTTCATGAAGAGAATTTACTGAATTTACGCCGAAAATATATGCCACGCCGCACCGCAGTGTTCAGGTTTCACTCTCATCACTGCACCGTGTGACGCTCCGTTCAATATTCCGCTCTATTAATGTGCAATCTGCTCAATTACCGCTCATGCTCACCGCATAATTTAAATAAAATTCATATTTTATGCCTTCATTTGATAACCAGGAAAAATAGAAAGGAGAAAGGAAAAACCCTGTTTGCAGGACTATACATTATTTGGATAATTAGTCAAAAACGACAACAGTTATGTCTGATTCTGTTGCATAGAACTGAATAAAAATACAACCCCAAATCAGAAAAAGTTGGGACAGTATGGAAAACGCAGATAAAAAAAGAAAGTAGTGATTTCTAAATTTACTTTGACTTGTATTTCATTGCAGGTCTGAATGACAGGAAAAGATGTATATTTACAAATGACATGAAGTTGACCAGACAAAACATGAAATATTTTGTGTTCATATTGTCTGCAATGAAATACAAGTCAAAGTAAATTTAGAAATCACTACTTTCTTTTTTTATCTGCGTTTTCCATACTGTCCCAACTTTTTCTGATTTGGGGTTGTAATACATTGATATTTAATATTAATATAGCCTATTTTCCGTCCAATTTTCTTTCAGTGAAAGTGTGGTTCTTTTATTGGCTTGTGTTTTTTAAATTCTGTGTCATTAAAATTGAGTTAAATTAAAAAGTCTTACAAAACTACTTTATATTATTGAATAAAATAAATAATTATTACAAAGCAGTTTTGGTTTTCGACCAAGCACATCCAGAATTCTCGGAATTTTCATTTCGGTGCATCCCTACCATTTACTGTGACTACATACAGAGCACTGTGTTTGCAACCACATGCTCCTTTAAAGGATTACACACACACCAGTATCCAGAGAACCATTTAAGAGGGTTTATTCTCCAAATAACTTTAAATTCATGTTGCTGGAAAATGTGTTGATAAATGTTATGTGTATGGATTAATGTTTGCCTCTTACAAAAGCCACAAAGCCTTCTAAGAAGACAGTAAAGGCTGAGATGTAGTTAGGCTGAAACTTGAAAGTTAGTTTCACAATGTTTAGGTTTTATTATTATTTTGTTACTATTTTGATTCATGTCTTAGTTTTAGGTTGTACTGTGTTTACCTTTTTTAAAGTAATTTGAAATAGATTTTTATACATTTGTATTTGCATTTTCAGTGTAAAATGGCAATTAAATGCACTAAGTTAATTTTCACAGTTATTATTATATGCAATTTCAGCGATTAAAAATGTTCATTTGTCTAAAGGAAGCAAAGTATTGCTCTTTAATAAAGAAAGTTATTCTTATCCGATTAATCGATAGAATTTTCGGTTGAATACTCAATTGCTAAAATATTAAATATTTTAAAGTATAAAGTAATATAAAGTAAAACTGCAAATTTTACACTGGAATGATTAACTGCACAAACTTTCTCACAATGCTCTTCCCACTGTACTGTTCTGTTTCTCATTGTACTGTGTTTTGCTGCATTAATGTTCATACACGTAGCCTATAGCTTCACCAGTTTATGTTCTAGTGAATTATTTTGTCTAATCTTTTATTAATACATGTTAATGTTTGATTGTACTGGAAGAACTCACTTTCTTCTCACTTTGTACTGTAGTCTACCAACGGTTTATTGAAACGATTATTAAAACCACTTTGACATTTTTTGAAATTTTTCTATTTTATTTCTTTTTCTATTTAAATAATTATATGACTCTACTGCTGATTTAACAAGTACAGTCCCGTTGCTACTTGAAGAGTGAAAATAATAAGAATAGTAGTAAATCTCTTGTGTTCGGGTCAAAATTATTATCTTTTTCCTGAAAATACTATGTTATCACACTGGACTGAAACTTACTGACTTTGCTCACACATGGTATAACTACACTCTTAAGAAAAATGGTTCTAAACAGTACCAGAAAAGGGTTCTTCGGCTTGTAACAATAGCAGAACCCTTTTTGGTGCTAAATAGAACCCTTTTTATAGGGTTCCATAAAGAACCATGCTGTCAGTCCTCTGTCGTGTCTGTCATGTGTTCCCACCTCTTGTGTCCATATTTGGTCTTGTTCCTGTACTTGTTAAGTGTGATTATTAGTTAAGTCTTGTCCAGCTGTGTTTTAGTATTTATCAGTGATTGTCATGTGTATTTAGTTCCTGCCTGTTTAGTTAGTTTTCGTCTGGTCTACTCGTTATTCCCCGGTGTTCCTGTCTGTGTGAACCTTGCCTTGTCTTGCCCTGTCCTGATGTCCTCATTAAAGACTATTATTTTGAAGTTACTCCTACTCCTTTTTTTTTTTTACCCCTCTATCTGCCTGGTCTTATATTATCTTGTAGCCTCAATTAGGGTTTTTACAACAATAGCATGTCAATTAGGTACTTTTATTTATTTTTAATGACATGCGAAATTGTAACAAAAATGACAGTGCTCTAACAACGGTTACATTAGTTATATTACAGTTACAGCAGAATACATTAAATGACAATTGACATTGAACATAAAGTAAAACAAAATAAAAACAGAAAATAGTGTGATGAAGACCATGTTCCAGTGAAATACTGTATTTTCCTCTATGATGCCTGAAAGTCCATCATTATGCAAATTTTGGTGTGATCGAGTGGCAGTTTCTCTTCTCTGCAGATGACGAGGTTGTAGGATGTGACAGCATCTGAAACGCACAGTTGAGTTTACAGTTACAATGTGTCTCCTTCCATTGGTTTAAAACAATTGTTTATGAAGGTTAAAAGGAAGAAGTGATATAAAGTCATGGGATAGCTGTGACTGGGTATGTTTATGCATAAACCCAAGTAATAATAATAGTAATAATAATCATCATCTCACATAAATTCTATCTTTGTTACCTACTTGGTGGTGAAGAGGAGATAAGCATCTTTAACTGAGCAGGGCTGCTCACACTGACATATTCTGTTAAACTAAAAAGAGGCAAAAAGACATTGGTAGGAAACCAGTTACAATTTGAAAGTTAAATTATAGACATTTTAAGAAAGAAATTATTTACCTGTTGACAGTCTGTGTAGCTGAATGGCTGAGCTCCAGAAAAGCAGTATTAAGCCTTTTATATATACGTATATAGTAGTGTAGCCTATTAGGGTTTTACATTAAAACAACAAGAACAACGTTGTGTGGATTGGGTGCTTTTTTATTGACATGTAATATTGTAGCAAAAATGTCAGTGCTCTTAACAACTGTTACTAGCTGAATACATTAAAAAATGACAACTGACAATGAACATGAATAAATACACAAAGAAGTAAAACAAAATAAAAACAAAAAATAGATGTGATGTAGACCAAGTTCCAGTGGAATATCTTCATATGCCTTTAAGTCCATCATTATGGTGTGACCGAGTGACCGTTTATCTGCAGATGATGAGGTTGTGGGATGTGATGCACCTGAAATACACAACTGAGTTTAGAATTACAGTGTGTGCATTTGTTTATGTAAAAACAAGTTCACGAAGGCCAAAAGTAGCAAAAAATGGACAGTATGTGAGCCCTTCACAATCTTAAAAGAAAAAAAGTGATATAAAGTCATGGGATACCTTTATAAAACCAAGTAATAATTAAAAATATTCTAACAGTATGGATTATTAATTAAATATCTCTGTTACCTACTTAGTGGAGAAGAGGAGAGAAGTATCCTCCGCTTAAAAGAGCTGCTCACACTTACATGTGACCAAAAAACTAAAAAGAGAAAAGAACATGTTTGTTTGGAAACCAGTTAAAATTTTAAACTTAAATTTGTATTTAATTTACCTGCTGAGAGTGTGTTGACGGTCTGTGTAGCTGTATCACTGAACTCCAGAATCAGTAATGAGGTGCGTTGACAGTTACAGATCTGAAAAACAAAAGGGCGGGAATAAAGAACCCTAAACTCTAACACAAAGAACCATTTCAGCATAAAAGGGTTCTTCAGAATGCTATGGTTCTAAATATAACTGTTACTACATGTAAAGAACCTTTAAAGAACCATCTTTTTTTTGAGTGTACTTCTCAAATTTTTTGGATAATTTTCACATTTTCTTGAGGGATTTATTTCACGTTGTTACACTTGTGGTGTTCCTGGTAAAAAATGTACCCTGAACTGTATCCAATATCTTTTCATTCATCCCACATTATCTCAAGTTCAAGTTGCTTTATTGGCATGACATTTGTGTAACAAATTGTGTTATAGTATTGCCAAAGCATTTTACGTATGTGTAAAATACAGAATATTAATTACACCAGCAAAGTAATAAGTGCACAATAAATTAGCAATAATTCTAATAATGATAACTCTCTCTCGCTAACACTCATGTACACAAACTCTTTGGAGTATTACATGCTTTGTTTTTTATTCAAGTTCAAGTTCAAGTTCAAGTTGAGCTTTATTGTCATTCTGCTACATGTGTGGACATATAGTGGAACGAAATGTCGTGTCTCGCAGGACCACGGTGCTACATACTAGTTAGACATGAGATACACATACAGCAATGCAAATATGGGGGAAAAAAACAAAAAACACAATAGGGCTATACAACAGTTTAACCATCTGACTATACATATACTATAAATACTACTATACCTAGTTGACTACACATACACAAACTGAGACTGTACAAGAACTTTACATAAATACTGTACATGAAATAGTGCTAAAGAGATATTTGTACATGAAATTGTGCAGGAAATATATATTTTTTTACATTAAATTGTTCAGAAGAGAGATTTTGTGGGAAGCAGCGCATAGTGCAAAAGACTTAGTAGTGCAATGCTCCAGTAAACATTATTTTATAGTGCAATATTCAAGTAAACATATATTATCTTATTGAGTCTTTGTTGCAGGGAGTGTTTATAGAAAGTGTCTAGTGTGCATACAGTGGGACAGTGCGTTACTACAGGTGGTTTGTATAGCCCACTCACCTGTGTGTAGCACACCCAGAATTGCACTTAGGAGAAATTTGTCAATAGTTATTTATAGTTGGGGGCTGAGGTGTTCATGGTTTCAGAGCGGGTACAGGAGATTGGAGTTAAGAGCTCTCACAGCCTGGGGAAAGAAGCTGTTGAGCAATCTGACAGAACGAACTTTGATACTCCGGTACCTTTTTCCTGATGGCAGGAGCTGGAAGAGGTTGTGGGAGGGGTGGGTGGGGTCCTTCACGATGCTGGAGGCCTTGCTGGAGCATCGTGCAAGGAAAATGTCCAGGATGGAGGGAAGAGGGGCACCGATGATCTTTGCGGCAGTGTTCACTGTCCGTTGTAGGGTCTTGCGGTCAGCAGCACTGCAGTTCCCATACCAGACAGTGATGCAGCTGGTCAGCACACTCTCAATGGTGCCCCTGTAAAAGGTGGTGAGGATGGGTGGAGGGAGACATGCCCTTTTCAGCCGACGGAGAAAGTAGAGGCGCTGTTGTCGCTTCTTGTTGAGTGACGTGACGTTGGTGGTCCAGGTGAGATCCTTTGTGATGTGCACCCCCAGGAATTTAGTGCTACCGACTCTCCACGGTTGAGCCGTCGATGGTCAGTGGGGGGTGGTCAACAGAGTTTCTCCTGAAGTCCATCACAACCTCTTTTGTCTTACTCACATTGAGGGACAGGTTGTTAGCACCACACCATTCAGCCAGCTGTGCCACTTCCTCTCTGTAGTGCGTTTCATCGTTGTTGCTGATGAGGCCTACCACAGTTGTGTCATCAGCAAACTTGATGATGTGGTTGAGCTGGACTTGGCAGTGCAGTCGTGGGTCAGCAGCGTGAAGAGCAGCGGGCTGAGCACACAGCCTTGTGGGGCCCCTGTGCTCAGTGTGGTAGTGCTCGAGGTGTTGCGGCCGATACGGACTGACTGAGGTCTTGCAGTTAAAAGTCCAGGATCCAATTACAGAGGGAGGTGTTAATGCCCAGCAGGTTTAGTTTGTGGATGAGCTGTTGTGGGATTATTGTATTGAATGCTGAGCTGAAGTCGATGAACAGCATTCTTACATAGGAGTCTTTCTGTTCCAGGTGAGTAAGAGCTAGGTGGAGAGTGGTGGATATTGCATCGTCCGTGGAACGGTTTGGACGATATGCAAACTGGAATGGGTCCAGCGTGCTTGGGAGACTGGACTTGATGTGATGCATGACTAACCTCTCAAAGCACTTCATCATGATTGGGGTCAGTGCTATGGGACGATAGTCATTCAGACAGGACACATGTGACTTCTTTGGTACTGGGATTATGGAGGTGGATTTGAGACACGTGGGGACGACTGCCTGGCTCAGCGAGATGTTGAAGATGTCTGTTAAGACATTCGTCAGCTGTGCAGCACAGTCTCTCAGTACACGTCCAGGTATGTTGTCAGGGCCCGCAGCCTTTCGTGGGTTAATCCTGGATAGGGTCTTCCTTACATCGGCTGGGGAGAGACAGAGTACCTGGTCGTTTGGAGATGTGGGTAGTTTCTTTGCAGGTGTGTCGTTCTGTATCTCAAATCGTGAGTAGAAGTGGTTGAGTGCCTCTGGTAGGGATGTGTCATCGTCACTGGCCTGTGGCGGGCCTTGTAGTCAGTGATGGTCTGGATGGCTTGCCACAGGGTCCGAGTGTCTTTACTGTCGCTGAAGTTGTTGTTGATTTTTTTAGCATACTGATGTTTTGCCTTCTTGATACCATGAGACAGATTGGCTCTTGCTGTTTTGAGGGCTGCTTTATCTCCTGATCTGAATGCTTCATCTCTGGTCTTTAGCAGCCCACGAACCTCTGCTGTCATCCATGGCTTCTGGTTGGCTCGTGTGGTGATGGTCTTGGTGACTGTCACATCATCTATGCACTTTTTGATGTAAGCAGTCACAGTTTCAGTGTACTCCTGTAGGTCTGTGTGGTTGTTGTAGGTGGCCGCCTCTTTAAACATGTTCCAGTCTGTGTCCTGGAAGCAGTCCTGCAGTGCTGAGGTGGCATTTTCTGGCCATACCGTGATTTGCTTTTGAACCGGTTTGGTGAGTTTCTACACTGAACTTCATCCAGTATCTTTTCATTCATCCCACATTATATCTTGCATATGCTCAGATTAATGAGACCTGCAATTAATCATTTGTAAGAAGAAATTTCAAACCAGTCCTAAATGAAGAAAAACAAGCTGAAAAAGAATTTAATCCAATATTAGGTGATAATGTAGCATAATGAGAGATTTATAAGCAATTTTTTTGTATGCCAGTCATTTTTGACAGGGAACACCATAAGTGTGTATTTGTGCATTTTTGCACAAAATAAAAGCATTTCAAAATTAACTTCCTGTTTAAAGATTGAAGCACACTAGTGCAAATATTTTTCAAATTGCCTTTAATACTGACAAATTTATTCACAAAAAACTTTTTTCCTTCCAAAACTGGGGTATACGACCAATATGACCAAAACATAAAAAGCACAAAACCAGTCCTAAATGAAAGAAAACAAATTGACAAAAAGATAGAATCCAGTATTTGGTGATAATGTAGCATAATGGGAGATTTTTAAGCAATTTCTGTAGGCCGGTCATTTTTTGACTGGGAACACCACAAGTGTGACTTTTTGCCATTGTATGAAAAAAAGTTAAAAATTTCAAAACAAATTTCCTGATAAAACATTAAAGTACACAAGTGTGATAAACGGTGCAAATTTGTTTAAAATTTTGTTTAATATTGATAAAATTATTCACAACAAAAGCTTTTTTCAACCCGCGCTTTGCTTTGACTGTGTTGGCGTTTTGAATCAGCATAGCGTTTCAATATTTTAGTGAATGTGAGGTATTTAAATCGTAATTTTGTCAGTTCCTGAAATGGGTCATACCGTCGCTATTACCAGAGCACACAGCAGTATAAGTAAATAGAAATCTCGGTTGATAGAAGCACAGTTATTGCATGGAAATGGAGCAAGAACAATGTAAGTGTTTAAAATACATGCACACCGTTAAAAAAAAAAATCGCCCTCTTTAACAGTGCAGTTAAATTAAATGTCAGCTAAAATAACATGTCAGCGGAGCTAAAATAACTTAATTAACAACAACATTGAAATAAGAGAGCATGCATTTTTACGTGCATCTGACTGATAATCCACACCACCACACCAAGGCTATTTAACATGCAGTTACTGACACTGTAGAAATTGCATTAATGACATTTATTATTAATGCAATTTCTATTGCATTAATATTGCATTATTATTAATTATTAATTATTATTAATTATTAATATTATTAAAATTATTATAGGCTAATTGTAGCTAATTGCAAGACGTTTGAGAACTGGATGTGGTAGACTAGAGTTTTTGAAAAAAAAAAATGAAGTGAAAAATGATCCTGTTCACTCCTTGACAGAAATCAATATATTGATTTAACATTTGTAAAACATGTTTTGTGATCGGAAGCCTGTATGCGAGGGAGTGACAATGGCCATGAATATTTAGTGATTCACACCTGAGAGACAAAGGGCCTCCCATAATGGGCCATCAATATGAATGTGACTGAGGCAGGTAAGAAAGAGTGTGAGGAAAGTAAAATAATGTGGGTTTTTGATTATTAAGAGAGTAAAATAATGTGGGTTTTTGATTATTATTTGTATTGTATTTGCAATACAGTATAATAAAAATATACACAGTGAAGGTCAAGGACACATGATTGAACACACTGATCTAAACACTGAGACTTGAACAGTAAAACACCTTTGTGCCAAACATTCATTCATAGTGTTAACACTCACACTACTTTTATATCTTGTGGTTTTATAGGTATTACACAAACATCCTGGCATTGTGAGACATTTAGACAATGAAATGTCACATATTCAAAATGTTTCACTTGATTTCATTCATGTAGTCAGGAATTATAGTTTGGGAAAAGTCTAAATAGTAAAATGTGCACAAGTTATGTCACAATAACACAATAACAACACATGCAAGTAATCTTAGTCTACTCATCAGAACGATATCCTCCACTGGATCAAGCTGCGCGACGCATCGCGTTGTGTTCTTCTTCTTCTTCTTCTTTTAAGGTAAAATTCTGGGTTATTCCTCTCAGCGCATCTCCTTCCAGAAACAAAAAGTAGCCGGGATGAACTTGTTTGTTTACGCAGAGGCGATGTGGGCGTTTACATGCCACGAGTCTCATGTGGATATTTGAATTTGAAAAGCGTGATTGGCGCGTGGGCGTGACCGCATTAGATGGGTAGAGTGGGGGGGGGGGGGGCCCCCTTCTGTTTTTTCAAAATAACCACAAGATAAAGTCAAGATCAATTTTTATTGTAACTATGGACTAGGTTGACAAGAGTGATGTACCAGAGAGAAAACGGATTTCATAGTAAATGATCTAATTTTCAGCAGTAAGAAAAAAAGAGTTTTATTGCTTGTTTTTTTTTTTTTTTGTAAAACATCACAGTTTATAGATGATATGAGAACAGAAGGGCCTGTAGATAGAGAGTATGTATCATAAAGAAAATATGTGACAGACCGCACTGGTGCTGGCTTCGACCCCAGGGGGTTAAACTTTCAATAAAACATTTGCAATGGGTTTGTAAGATGTTTTACGCATGTTTTGGCCTGAGACACTTGGTGTTGGTATACATATTTAAAAAATTCATAAAAAATAAAATAAAATAGTTTTCTGCAAATTCTTGTTCTACATCTCCCCAAGTACCACTGTGGTCATTTTTATGTTGTTTTACTGTTTCATTCTTTAATAATTGCATGCCAAAATCATGACCAATACTATTACTAACTCATTCTACAGACATTCAGAATCATAAAAACATGAAATCAAATTGTTTTCTGCAAACTCCACCAAATTCTTGTTCTTCATCTCCACAAGTACCACTGTGGTGATTTTCATGTTGCTTTAGTTTACTTTATCATTTACTTTACTTTGATCATTTTTTAGTAATTGCATACCAAAGTCATGACCAATGCCATATACGTTGCTATACACACATATTAAAAATAAAAATAAAAAATAAAAAACTGCAGGCCTCTGAGAGTGAGTGACAGATTATTCTGACCATTAATTGGATAATTATAATACATTTTTTTGTAGTAATATAAATAGACCTAAGTGAACAATAGCCTTTAAAATGATTTAAAATACATATGTAATAGTATGTAATAGCAATGACGCAATAATAATTAGTTTAATAAAGTATCAAAAGCAAACCTGTTAAAATACATTATGTAGCCATTATAAACAATAGAGCTAATGTACTTTACGCATTATAACAAATGCCAGCAGAGGGCGCCAACGGCCTGACGATTGGTTTACACTTTACTGCGCGAACTAATCCTTGTTTAATATTGACCAAACATTTAATTCAAATGTCTGCTTAATCTTTAATATAATAGTTTAAGAAAAACTTTGGTTCTTAGCCAGGTGCAGAAAGACTGGGTAAGGGATGGTCCATCATTTCTTTATTGGGGAGGAGTTAGGAGTATATATATAAAACTTATGCAGAATGGAAATTGCGACTGTTTTGCACAGCATTTAATCTGGGTGTTTATCACACATTATAACTGCACTACTTCCTTGTACTGCATGTATTTGTTTAGAGAAATATGTATGTTCTTCTGTGTTGCCGATGTGGAACACCCCCACCTTGATCAATGGTATATTCCCCTGGTGCTGCACTCTTCAGTCTGCGCCTGAAACACTGAAAAATTCAAACATGTTCCTAGAGTATATTAAATAGAAGTTACAATGAGATCAGAACAAAATACTTTGGTAATACTGTTGTTGACCCTGTTGTGTGTAAAATTAAAGCTTATACATGTTTAACACTTGGCATAAACTGTATCGCTTTAAACGTGTGATTGTATTTCTATGAACAGTACGTCTGACGTATTAATTTATGTCCTATTTTCATAAGAATGAAGCGGCTGTTAATGTTAATTTGAGTTTTATTTCATTTCGTTGTTAGTGGTTAATTCATCACTGCAAAGAGTGAAATGCGCGCCAGTAATCCGTGGTGCATTTTGGGTAATGTAGTTCATGAGCATATGGTTAAAGTAAAGAAATTGAAACTGTGAAATGTGACTTCAGTATTGTAAGTTGCCTGCATGTTAGCAGATGGGACAATGTACTAACTAAATGATGTATACAGTTCAGTACAGTATGGTATGGTACGCAATAATGTCCGTTTCCACTGTCAGAAGTTGTGAATGTTACCAAAATAGCGAACCTTACCGTACCACTTTTCTGGTACCCCTCTGTTGGGGTACGCAGCACAGCAAAGGTTACCAAAAGGGTGGAGCTAAACTCACTGCAGAATGCTGATTGGTTGACTAGAACCGTCACTTGTGTGTGATACAAGCTTCTCCTTCACTCGTTCCGCTCTGCTGTCTGTGAGTGTTCGGCTTATTTACATCAAACACAAAAAAAATACAACCGTGTATTTCATAATTTTATATTTTCACACAGACAATAGCCGTTTCTCAATATGCGTTCTTTTCTGTTCTTGTGGACTTTGCCCAAAAACCCGCAAATTTTCAAAATATTACTTATTGTGTCATGAAATGTAGTTTTAAGAGTTTTTCAGGCGAGAATGTAGTTATTTAAAAATAAAATCTGTGGTTTATTTATAAAGATAGCACTTATTTGAAAATTTGCTAAGCTGATTTCGGAGCTCCAGGCGATCAGTGGGCGATCAGCGCTCATGTATCCCACTGAGAGCAGCCTCAGCTCGGTTAGTCCTCCCGACATCTGCCGCTGGCTCTGATGTCTCTTTTATGATTAAACATGAGATACAATTCGTTTTAGGTATATTTAACTGGCCCTTATGAATCTATTATTTGTTCCTGGTCATATCGTTTTGGCTGAGCACAAATGTTTAACTTTATATATTTATTTTGAACTTTACCGTAGTGTAGCGCAGTAGCGCACTGCAGTCACGCCATCTGCGCCGAAAATTTTGTTGTGCATCTACATGGCGTTGCGTGGTAGTGATAGCCGTGAAGCTTCAAAACCTTTGCAAATCAGAGTGGGTTGGATCGCGTATCAAACTGAAACCACAGTCAATTAATCGATAATAATAGGCTGATTAAAAAACACTTTATAGGCACTTCTTGTTTAATGGTATTTATATATAGACATATTTTAAAAATTCATATAAATATAAAATCAAATTGTTTTCTGACACTTCCACCAGATTCTTGTTCTGCATCTCCCCAGGTACCACTGAGGTGATTTTCATGTTGTTTTACTGTATAATTTTTTTAATAATTGCATAATAATGTTATGACAAAAAAAGCAAACAACAGCACGCACATCTATCTCAAATGGGTGCTCGACTAAAAAACAAGTAGAAGCATATTGAAAATGCAAAGTCGGCAACACCTAAGCTCCAAAAGTATCAAAGAAAAATTTATTATTAAAAATTCACATAGAGTGTAACGTTTCGAGCACACAGGCTCTTCATCAGACAAATGAGCAACACTGATATGCCTCCATTTATACATGTGAACAAAAGGTCACATGACCTAACACAATATAACCAATATAATAATGATAATAATGAATAAACCAAAATTACCGCAGTCAAAAAGAAAAAAACAACAACAACAACGAACTATGCAAAATAACAAAATAACAAAATACAATTCTCGATACACAATACAACAACATTAATTAATACCTGCCTACATACATAAATTCAACCAATACCATCAAAACCTTTATTGGAGCTGTATAAAAAGCCACATAATTGGATAGGCATTCCATATTTAAAGAAATGGACGAATATCAAAATCCTCATTTAAACCTCTCGGGAACAAAGTATCTAATGTAAAAATCCAAAAGGCCTCACGTTGTAAAAGTAATTTATTAATGTCACCACCGCACCGTGGACACTTAACTACCTCTATTCCTATGTACTGAAGAGTGGAAACGGAATGTCTCGAGTTTTAATAAATTACTTTTACAACGTGAGGCCTTTTGGATTTTTACATTAGACAGACAGCTCCAGGGGGCGGGACGTCTTAAGGTTGTTTTGGGATCATCACAGGATTTTGCACATGTCGTGGTTCTCAGCAGATGAACACTTTTTCAGTATTTATTTTATGACTTGAGTTGTTTTGTATGAGATGAATATCCTTGTTTCTATAGTACATGTTGTCTGTAATAAAACGTGCTTCATATCATTTGAGCGAGTGGAAGTGTGTGTGTTTATTAGGGATCTTTTGTAAGGTTTCTATCCATGCAGCACATCCACGGCGCTCAGAGAAACAGACCATAATCACAGATGACCCAGCGAGCAGGAGCAGAAAACACTTCTCAGTAGTGCCCCCTTCTGCTCACAGCCAGACACAGCAGGAGCTTTGATTCACATATGGAACCGTGTGAGTGAGTGTGTGTGTGTGTTAGTGTGTGAGTGTGTGTGTGTGTTTTTGTGAAAAGTCAGGACATAGATGTGTATAATGACGAGGGTATGGCAGGTATTACAAGGTGAAGGTGACATCTCAGGACATTGACCCTGTCATGAGTCCGGGTCCGCAATGATCCCTCTCACCACCAGAGGTCGCCACTTCCCGTCTTCCCGGACTCAATTACCATTACTCCACACACCTGCCACTCATCACCTCCCAGCTGTTCTCCATCACCATGGACTATTTATACACCTCACTCCCGCCACTCTGTCTGGTGAAATAATAATTGTTCGTTGTTTGTGTAGTTGCTGTTCTGACTCTGGGGATACATGCACTGTGTTGCCGTTTCGTGTATCCCACTCCTTTACCTGTTTTGTTTTTGCCCTGTTGGCTTTTTCGTTGGTTATTAAAGTGGTTTTTCCCTGCATCTGGACCCAGACCTTGTTTCTTCCTTGCACATCCCTACCGTGCCGTGACAGTATTTCACCAGCAAACATGGGTCCAGCAGGGAAGTTCCTCGATATCCGGCAGGGAGACCGGACCATCGAGGATTATGCCGGGGACTTTGTGGGAATGGCTCGCCAGTCGGCTACCGAGAAGACCTGCCTCATGGTCATCTTCTGGGGAGGCCTGGCCGACCCCTTTAAATCCATGATGCCATACTGGGCCCCAGAGGAATCGCTGGAGGACTACATCAACCTGGCTCTGCAGTTGAGCGGCTCAGCTTTCAGGGTGGAGTTAGCTGCGGAGCCCGCTCCTGAAGCGGCGATCAAAGGCGTCAGAGGCCTCGCCTGCCGCACCCAGTACCTCCAGCCCGCTCCCGGAGCGTCCCGGGCTGATACGCTGCGTGCAGGAACCCCCGCTGATGTCATTGCGAGCGGCGTGGTCTGCTCGCGGTCCTCCCGAGGCGGCGGTGTCCGCTCACAAGGTTCCCGAGGCGGCGGTAGCCGTTCACGATCGTCCCGAAGCGGCGGTGGCCGCTCACGATCCTCACAGGATCCTCGAGGCGGCGGTGTCGGCACAAGGTTCCCGAGGCGGCGGTGGCCGCTCACGATCGCCCCAAACGGCGGTGGCCGCTCACGATCGCCCCGGCGGCGGTGTCCGCCACGATCCTCACAGGATCCCCGAAGCGGCGGTGTCCGCACACAAGGTTCCCGAGGCGGCGGTGGCCGTTCACGATCGTCCCGAAACGGCGGTAGCCGTTCACGATCGTCCCGAAACGGCGGTGGCCGTTCACGATCCTCACAGGATCCCCGAGGCGGCGGTGTCCGCACACAAGGTTCCCGAGGCGGCGGTGTCCGCACACAAGGTTCCCGAGGCGGCGGTGGCCTTTCACGATCGTCCCGAAACGGCGGTGGCCGTTCACGATCGCCCCGGCGCCGGTGGCCGCCACGATCCTCACAGGATCCCCGAGGCGGCGGTGTCCGCCACGATCCTCACAGGATCCCCGAGGCGGCGGTGTCGGCACACAAGGTTCCCGAGGTGGCGGTGTCGGCACACAAGGTTCCCGAAGCGGAGGTGTCCGCTTCCGGTCCTTCCGAGGCGGTGGTGCCCGCTCACAAGGCTCACAAGGCTCCCAAGGAGGTGGAGCCAGCCATTGCCCGCTACGGGGTGGCAGCTCTACACACACCGCTGGTGTGGCCGCGGGTTCTGCCCTGGGTCCCCATCCCGCCGGCGCTGCCTCAGTCCCCAGGTCCCCCTCCAGCGTACGGACCTGGCCCTCCCCCATCCCTCCCTTCCCTGCTCCGTTCTCGCCTTGCCTTCCCCTTGGTTGGGTGCTTGGGAACGTCTGGAATCCAGGGGGGGTCCTGTCATGAGTCCGGGTCCGCAATGATCCCTCTCACCACCAGAGGTCGCCACTTCCCGTCTTCCCGGACTCAATTACCATTACTCCACACACCTGCCACTCATCACCTCCCAGCTGTTCTCCATCACCATGGACTATTTATACACCTCACTCCCGCCACTCTGTCTGGTGAAATAATAATTGTTCGTTGTTTGTGTAGTTGCTGTTCTGACTCTGGGGATACATGCACTGTGTTGCCGTTTCGTGTATCCCACTCCTTTACCTGTTTTGTTTTTGCCCTGTTGGCTTTTTCGTTGGTTATTAAAGTGGTTTTTCCCTGCATCTGGACCCAGACCTTGTTCCTTCCTTGCACATCCCTACCGTGCCGTGACAGACCCATGTCCCCACTTTTCAAAACGCTTATAAATCACTCAGAATGAGGTTTTTTTGGGGAAAGTTGAAATGCACAGTCTCCTGTAAGGGGTAGGTTTAGGTGTAGGGTTGGTGTAGGTCAATAGCACATACAGTAAGTACAGTATAAAAACCATTACGCCTATGGAGAGTCCACACTTTTTGCAAAAATGAACAAAATGCATTATTTGGGTAACACTTTACAATAATTAACACACTTTAATACATTAACTAATGGAACCTTATTGTAAAATGTTACAATTATTTGTTATTAAAGCATATACGTTCACAAAAACACTTAAATTAAACAGAAAAGCAAGCAGGTGCATGATTTCGCAGGCAGACAATACAAATAATTAATAAGCATTTCTTTACCTAAACCCTGCGTTTGGACCGGGCTCAGTTTCAGAATCACATCACTCTGTGCTTCTGAAATGATGATCTTGATCTATATAGAGTAGTTAGCTATCGCTGGCCACTTGTCAAGCATGAAAAACACAAGTTTTATTTAAATTCTGAATATATTATTGTATAGGCTACATCAGTGGTTCTCAACTGGTTTTCTCATGATGGTCATCAAGCTGCGACCCACTTTTATATATATATATATATATATATATATATATATATATATATATATATATATGTTAAAACAAAACAAAGCAAATTTATTTCACAAAAATTAAGACTGTTAAGAATATGACTAATACTGTATAAACAGCCCATAATGAAAGGCTATTAAACAGCAGTCCAAACTACTTTGTGTTAATACAAGTTGGTATGGGCCACCACAGTCATTTAAACATATACAAAATGACACAAAGTGAAAATAACGTGGTATTTTTGGGTTATGGAAACAACAGTTAGCCTGCCTATACAATACCAACATGAACTGTTAATGAAACGTGGAAACTGCTCCTGAATAGAATGCCCAGCCACCAAACTTATGTGGGGCCCAGATGGGTGGCTCCTGGGCTCTCTAACTGGGCCCCAGCCAGTTCTGTCCTCGGTTTCCATGAGGGCCCCACATGGGTCAGCCCAGATGAAACAATGAAATGAACTCTGCTCGGTATGCATACTACAGAGTGCTAAAAATAAGACTGAAGCAGCACTGCAGTTCATTAGATGATTAAGTGATTAATCTAGTACTGATTGAGCATTAGTGACGAACACCTGCTTAAAAAAAAAGAAACGAGCAGAAACACAACTACTATTGACTTTCATACACTGCCATTCAAAAGTTTTTGAACAGTAAGATTTTTCTTTTTTTTTTTTTTGAAAGAAGTCTCTTCTGCTCACCAAGTCTGCATTTATTTGATCCAAAATACAGCAAAAACAGTAATATTGTGAAATATTTTTACTATTTAAAATAACTGTTTTCTATTTGAATATATTTTAAAATGTATTTTATTCCTGTGATCAAAGCTGAATTTTCATCATCATTACTTCAGTCACATGATCGTTCAGAAATCATTCAAATATTCTGATTTACTGCTCAAAATATATTTATTATTATTATTATTATTATGTTGAAAACAGCTGAGTATATATTTTTTCAGGTTTCTTTGATGAATAGAAAGTTCAGAAGAACAGCATTTATCTGAAATTTTTTGTAACATTATAAATGTCTTTACCATAATTTTTGATCAATTTAAAGCATCCTTGCTAAATAAAATTATTAATTTCCATAATTTCTTTCCCAAAAAAACAAAACAAAAATTATACTGACTCCAATCTTTTGAATGGTGTATTGTATAATGTTACAAAAGCTTTTTTTATTTCAGATAAATGCTGATCTTTGGATCTTTCTATTCATCAAAGAATCCATTAATAATAATAAATATTTCTTGAGTAGTAAATCAGCATATTAGAATGATTTCTGAAGATCATGTGACGCTGAAGACTGGAGTAATGATGCTGAAAATACAGCTGCGCATCATAGAAATAAATTACAGTTTAACAGATATTCACACAGAAAGCAGTTATTTTAAATAGTAAAAATATTTCACAATATTACTGGTTTTGCTGTATTTTGAATAAAATAAATGTAGGCTTGGTGAGCAGAAGAGAATTCTTTTTAAAAAAAAACATTCTAAATCTTACTGTTCGATAACTTTTGACTGGTAGAGTAGATATGTATCATTGCATCATTACAATATTGTGTCTTTTCGAATTTAAATCTAGATTTATTCGCATTGGCCCATGCAAACCTCTGTGAACACACTTGACATGACTTGGCCAAAAAATCACGGTGGACGAATTTACGTTTTATTAAGAAGTGTTTGTGTATTCTGCTCTAATGTCGCGCGCGCACAGGACAGATGCAGACTCCGGTGCGAGTCCCGATCAAGCACTGATTCAGCTGCTCTCCTCTCCTCCTCCTGCTGGCTCTTTACGCCGCATCACTCACCGCAGAGCAAGCCTGATCTTGATGAAGCTGCTGTGAAAACGTGGGAAAAGCCGACGAGGAAGAAGTTGGAGTGAAGCGTTCTTTATAGACGGAGCAAAACACTTCATGGCTCCGTCTGTAGCGCATTGTGATTGGCTGGTTTACGCTGTCAATACAGGAGACAAACCAATGGGCCACTGGCTGCTCATTGTCCCTGCGTGATGGTCCTTGGCAAAAAAAAAAAAAATTCTGTCGGCCTCTTCAGTGCATCGGCCCACCGGGAAAATGCCCGTTATGCCCGATTATCAGCCCAACCCTGGCCACAGCCTGCAAAACAACTGCAAATAAAACACATGAAATCTCTGAAGATCTCAGCAGAGGAGGATTACACAGCTCCACAAACAGCATTACTAGCATCATTATTACTAACCAGACTGACTTTACTTCTGTCAGATTGTCTGGAGAAGCTCTTATTGAGAAATACAGAGGTTCAGATGTTGATGTTTTATTGAAAGTAAGAGTTTGGTTTGAAGTCACCATTATGGTGAATAACGTTTGCTTTAATAGAGCTCTTGACTCTTATGTTACTCTATATGCTTGTTTTCTTTGCCACAATGTGTTTAGAAAACATGTTGTGTGCAAAGACAGTTAGCCTCAAAGGTTATCAGCTGATAATGGTTGTTCATTGATGGTTGTATAGATTTTAACATTATAAAGCAGTCTTTCTCATAGAGCTCATCACTGTTTGGAAGTGGCTTGTTATGATCAACAAATTACATTTTCATATTACTAACCCTGAGGGAAAAACACAGATTTGAAATTCTGAATTTGGGTTTTTAACTGTCAGCTCTTTCAGACACACAGACATCAAGAATCAGTGTACGAATCTCAACAACGGTGACGCGATTCATGCTGTAATGCATTCTGGGAGCCATGGTTGACTTTTGTGTGCTGCACCCAGAATGCATTGCAGCATGAATCACGTCACCGTTGTTGAGATTCATACACTGATTCTTGATGTCTGTGTGTTTGTGAGGCAGGAGCTCAAAGCATTTTGTGAAAAATATATTTTAATATTCTTCTGCACTGTTGAATGTATGCGTGTACACTCACATGTCAAGTGTTATTAATGTGTAGTTATTATCACATCATCTGTACCATTAGAAATCAATCTCTAGAATCAGGCCAATACTTGATGATTATATCTTCATCACAGTTTTTCTCGCTTGTTTTGCCATAACAAACACAGTTAAAGCAGCCAGAGAAAAACTGAAGTTAAAGCTTTAAGGGCCAACCACGCAACTAATACAAACACTATTCTCCATAATGGTGACAAATATACTTTTCAATTAAACCAGCATCTGTACCTCTGTAATTCTCAAAAACTTTTGTAGAAGTCTAACTGAAATAAAGTCAGTCTGGTTAGTAATAATGATGCTAGTAATGCTGTTTGTGGAGTTGTTTAATCCTCCTCTGCTGAGATCTTCAGAGATTTAATGTCTTTTATTTGCAGTTGTTTTGCAGGCTGTGGCTGGAACTCAATAGTAGTTGTTGTGTTTCTGCTCGTATCTTTTTTTTTAAGCAGGTGTTCGTCACTAATGCTCAATCAGTACAGACTGAAGCAGCACTGCAGTTTTATTTTTAGCACTCTGTAGTATGCATACTGAGTTCATTTCATTGTTTCATCTGGGCTGACCCATGTGGGACCCTCATGGAAAGTTAGAGATCCCCCAGTTAGAGAGCCCAGGTGCCACCCATCTGGGCCCAACATAAGTTTGTTGGCTGGATGAATATCATACCTTCGTGCAAATCCTTCCCAGCTGACGCACGCAGTACCAGTATGTGATTTATCAGCACTGTACTTCTATTCCATGCGTTGCATGCTCATAGTTTCTGTGCTTTAGTGAAGTGATATGCAGCGTGGCGCCGCGTTCGCACGTGCTGTTGAAGAGTGCGCACTACGAACACGGTATAACATCTGGCAGGAAAGGATAGTTCGCTTTTCTGAGGTGAGAGACTTTTTATTTCATAACAAGTTATGTAATTAACGATAGAATAATGACACTGACATTAAACCTGTCAACATCTCATCTGACCGCAGATACTGAATCGGGACAGAGCGTTTTTCTCAGGCACTCTTCACTTTAACTGCATCTGATAGAAGTGTCAACAGCTTTCATGCACGTCTTTTAAAATAAAAGTCTAGCATCAGAAAAACATTTAGAATTACGTTTTTTGTTGCTGATGTGTGTTTTTTTGGCCTCAGCTCACACTCCGCGACCCACCAGTTGAGAAACACTGGGCTACAGCACGCAAAGAGCGCTGCCTTTAATGTATTAAAAACTGTCACTTATTCATCACGATCTTACAAAGTTCCGTTTTAACCAATGAATGTGACCACATAATGAAACCTTTTATTTTATAATTTTTTTTATGAAGTTAGGAGCATGATAGAACTCAGCGCTGGACAAAAAGCGGTGAGTGCATGGATTCCAGCCTAAACACCGCTGATTGGCTATTGCGTTGTAGAAATCAACAAACATGTCTGTGATTGCCTACTTTGCGCCCCTCTTTGAAATGCATTGTAAAATTATTTGACGCTTTCCAAAGCAGAAGGGCTACGGAGCCCGGGAACCGTACTCACGAATTCTTAAACTGTTCCCTCGGTTTAACAAATCGTGCCCACCAATCTTGGGCTAGTCACTCAAAAGAATGTAATATATTACTTATTACTAGTTACTCCTTTCAAAAGTAATATTGTTACTTATTACTTTCTGGCAACAGTAATTAGTTACACTACTAGTTACATTACTGTTTCTTCACGCCCCACAGAAGCAGTAACTGTGTATCTTCCAGATAAAATTATTCTAGAATGTTATTAACAACATATTTCTGCCTCATAATTTGAACAAAATCCACATCGGATCGCAGTCAGAAGTTATTACAAACACTCGATAGTGACTGATTGTGACATGTCATGTGTAGCTTGAAGCTAATTTTAATATCTCCGTTACCCATATACGATTATATTTTATTATGTATTTTATGAAATCACATAAGTTTGTAAGAAACTGTTTAATTTTCTAAAAATATTTTAATTATAGTAATATAATGTACCACATGCTGATTAGAGGGATGTAATGCCAGAGTAATGTAAAGCCACAACTTACACATCAGTGTTCAGATCATCTTTTTTCCTGACAAAATCATTATAATGCAATATTTCTATCTGCTGAATAAGCTTTTCCATATTTCAAGCTTGCCTGCTGCACTGGGGACATTGCATGCATGTGCGAGTCTGAAAATTATGAAAATAAATCTAGGAATGTTTTGATTGCTGGAATTTAAATCAGTGGGGTTGAGGCATCATAAGTAACTAAGCTGTTTTATGGATGGTAACTGTAATATTATTACTGAAATCTTATTAGTAATTAGGTACACTACTAGTTACTGCAAAAAGTAATATTATTACAGTAACTAAGTTACAGTAACTAGTTACTGCCCAACACTGGTGCCCACGGATTAATAAACCGTACTCACGAATTTCCAATCCGTGCGCTCAGATTTAGTAAACCGTACCCTCGGTTTTTGAATCCGTACCCACAAATTCATAATCCATGCGCACGCTTTCGCAATCCGTTCCCACGGGTCTGTAACGGATTTGTGGCTCCGCCCCCACCGGCAGATTCAGCCATGCCACCTGTTTAGGTGCGGGATGCACTGTATTGTGTTTATTAAATATTATTTTTCATAGTAGCCTATGAGACCACGATCCGCACTCACAAAATAGTCTTCTTTTTAGAGTTTATTTTACATTAATCACCAATAGGATAAAACACCGCCGCCTGTGTTTTGTAGCTGAAAATGAACACTAAAAATAAGAATAGAAAATTTCCTGAATTTTCTAAAAAACAATAGAGTTTTGAGAGAAGAAGGTAAAAGGCAACACAAAACAAATAATGTACCGGTTATGTGTTCATTCCTTTGTGCTCTAACTGAATGTAATGTTATAATAGGCCTAGTTATTTAATAATAACATTAACAGTGAAGCATATCTAACTCTGGGGGAAAAAGCTTAGTATAATAAAATAACCAAAATAAGTCTTCATGTTAAGAATGAATAGTACACAAACACATTTCCAAAACTGTAAAATGTTATTAAAAATAAAGCATTCATGAATTATTTTATGACAAACATTTTACTGTCTTAAGTGCACTCATTTATTTAACCTATGAATTAAAATAATAATAACTATTATTTTATTATTATTATTATTGTTGTTGTTGTTGTTATATATTTAGGTTACATGCATTTAGAAGAAGCTTTTATCCAAATGACTTACAAAAGAGTAACAAATGACTCCAAAGTCAGTCACAATGCCAGGTTTATTATACAATAATAATCAAGTCTAAGATGATCACAAATTAAACAAAATTTTGACACACATCTTTCTTATTAAATTGTTGCATTTGAACTCGTGTCCATTACAATTTGCTGTAGGCCTATTCCACATAATAATATGCAATAAAACAATACACAATATGATTTGTTAACACGTAGGCTACCTAGGAGCTTGCTGCATGAATCCGTGAGTTTACAAACCCGTGGGAACGGATTGCGAAAGCGTGCGCGCGGATTATGAATTTGTGGGTACGGTTTATCAACTGAGGGAACGGATTGCAAAACCGTCGCCACGGATTGTTTTTTCTCCTACAGGTGACTTCCCGGGCTCCGTAGTACAGCAGATACACTGGATTGTTTGCCAAATCTATTTCGTTATGCTATTATTACGAAGAAAACAGATCCTAGACCAGGAGTTATGGGCAGCTTTTCCATCTAAAAGCAATCAGTCAGACTATTTTACACTATGAGTTAGACTATAGATTATTCTACGACATAAAACACACCAGTTACACCACACTCCTGATTTTTTTAAACTGTTACGTTTCTTAAAAAAGACTGTTGCTAACAAGTTGTTAAATGGGACTACAGGCGCTGCCGGAGACATTCAACGTCATCACGCCGAACAGTTTATCAATATACAGTATTTTCCAGTTGTAGCATAATTTGTAATTGAATTAATTGTAGAAGAACCAATGAATAGTTTCCCGCATTTTATATTGTTGTTTGACAATGTTTTTTTGCTTTTTCCCGAAATGCGACACAAGTCTTCAGAGGGAAGAAGCTCGAGTTTATCGCTTTCCTACTGATACAGAGACTCTGGGTTCGGACCATAAAGTTAACTCATATTACGATTAATCCATGTAAACACCACATTTACCGGCTTTATGTGGTGAAAGTGAAACTTTAATGATGCATAGTGCTTAAAGTCAAGTTAAAATTAAATGTTTATGGCCACAAGAAGCTTTTCAGCAAGGATAAAATAACGTTTTGTGTACCATTCCTAACAAAACGATAGCTGAAATGTGGTACTTTGTTCACTAAAATAAGTTTAATCTTACCATATCCAAAAACTCGCTCACTCTGCTGTTATTTAATAGATTAAATGCACTAGAATTTTATTGAATAGTACGTGGAGACACGTTTTTAGTTCAAATATTCATATTATTAATATTAATCAAGGATTTATTGACTTTTAATGCACCTAATTTCGAAATGTACAGAAATACGTGCTTTCAAATGTCCTTTAGTTATGATTATTTCATTTATCCACTATATTATTTATTACTAATGTCTCATTTCAGTTTTAGCTTGTCTCTAGTTTTGTATTTATTCCAGTTTATATGAAAAGGTTAATGTAGCGTGGATTAACATTCAGAGTAAATCCTTCACTGAACATGTTAAAAATAAGTTGTCAGGAACGCGGTGGTGGTGACGCTGAAGGCGAGCGACCGTGGTGCTGTAGTTCGTTTATAGCCTAAGTTTAGCTTTTAAATTCTGGCTCTTTTATTTAGGCTTTAAAATTCATAAAAGTTATATTATTTTGTGAAGATCTTGATGGACAAAATGTGTAAGGTTCATGAACTATGATTGAACACAGAGCTTATTTTTTGCGATTAACCAAAAGCCTATGGACAAATCCCATTGGCTTTTTGTCGAGGAACCAGTTCCTCTTCAGGAACTCGAGCTGCGTCCGAAAACGCTACGGGAACGCCTTCAGCGTGACCACGCTCTGAATCACATGTGTAATCAGTCCAAAGGATGGGCGAGACTTCACGGGCGGGTGACATAATCGACCAGGAAGCTTAAAAGCACGTCCGGTGGAACCAGCATCAGCTTTTTGTCATTCAGCAACCGCTACTCTGTGTGTGTCTGTCGATCTGTGTTGCGAGTCTTATTTATTGTAAAGGGATTGTGTTTTCCCAAAGTCTCCCCAAAGTCCAGTCAACCACCGACCAAGCCAGTCACTCCTGACGCTACAGCTGGCGAGGGAATGGTTTCCCTGATGCACAGATCTCGACACTCAAGAGCAGAGAGAGGATTGATATCTGCGGGAGCTCCGAGGTCTTCATGAGTCCATCTTGCAGTCGATTCGTCCTGCTGAGACCTCGCTTGACGCAGAGAGCGTCCGAATGGAGCTGCCGACACCAGCACCAAAGGTATCCACAAGGCACAGACCCGCCTACGTCCAAGGCTCCCCGAATGTCACAGCGCCAAGAGAACCAATGCAGTGGGCTGATCCGAAGATGCCAAGCTTCTAGCAGGGGGAAGACATCGAGAATTATCTTTGGCAGTTCGAGCGTCTGGCCAGGACCTGGAGGTGGCCTGAGGAGGAGTGGAGCTATCATCTGGTTCCGTTGCTGACAGGGCAGGCATTGGAGGTGTACCTGGCAATGGACGAGGAGCAGGTGGAGGTCTGAAGGTCCTGAAGGAAGCACTGCTGGAGAAATTCAACATTTCTCCAGAGACCTACCCATCAGCGCTTCCGATCGACTACAGTCCCAGCTGGTGAGTCGCCAACAGAGACTTACCAACAGCTAAATAATCTGTACAAGCGTTGGGTGCGACTGGAGGAGCACTCTAAAGAGGAGATCGGCGAGGCCATCATCCTGGAACAGCTTCTTCGTGTGTTACCCTACGACGCACGCACCTGGGTGAGAGAGCACGAGCTGAGGTCAGGACGGGCGGCAGCAAAGTTGGCACAGCAGTACCTGAATGCTCGGTGGTCCTCGTACTCAACCACTCAAAGGTACTGTACGTGGCTTTCCTCATAACTCTGGGTCTGAAAGGGGTCGTGTTGAACTATCTGACAATCAGTGTTGGGCACGTTACTTTAAAAAAGTAATTAGTTATAGTTACTAGTTACTTCTCACAAATAGTAACTGAGTTAGTAACTGAGTTACATCATTATAAAAGTAACTAATTACCAGGGAAAGTAACTATTGCGTTACTTAAAAAAAATATATATATATTCAAATGTGTCAAATAACTTGGATGCCCCCAATATTAAATTACTGAAATGGACACTAAATAGAATAAATTATTATTATAAAACATTGTACACTAATCTATTTTAATATTTCTGTGGGACAATGTGAGAGACACCTATCAAATTCAATATATTATTGTAAATAGTATCAACCAATTATATATATATAAAGCTTATGTTTGTAAAATGGAACAGTTCTTTTCTTTTTTTTTTTTTTAAATATCTGACACTTAGCATCAGTCAGTCAAGCATTATAATTAGATATTATGATCATTTAGCATTATATGATGATAGAACTTTAGTAATTATTTGTCATGTTGACTGAACTTAGGACTGGTGGTGGTGCTTAAGACATTGTTTGTCATTTAGTGTTTTGATAAAAAAAGTGAGAAAAAACCCCTAAAAATAATACTGATAACAAAACTACTACGAATTCTACTACTAATAACAATATAAAACGCACTAAGGATTAATGAGCTGCTGGGTTCATGAATATTAATCACGTTGTCTGCGTTCGCTCGAATTGATTTGCTGAAATCAAAACAGGGACGATAATAGGTGAGCGCCAGCCAATGAGATTGTCGCTTGCGCATAAGTTCCGCCCACTACCAGAGAAACCGGCAATTCTTAAAAGCTGAAGAATTCCAAAGGAACTCCGTTATTTTGACAGGAAAATACAACAAAGAATATCGTTTACATGTAGCGTGTCACTTCTGCATGTTATGAAAAACTATCTTGTATCTTTCTTTGCTTGTGTGAGACAAAGCGACGGCGAGTCATACGCCTTCACACTAGAGTTTACGGTACGTCAAATACAGCTACACTGTCCATTCAGATAAACTGAAAAATAAAATAATAATAATATTATAAATTATAGTAACGCCGCATTTTATTGTCAGTAACGGTAACGGCATTGTAACGGGGGAAACAGTAATTCGTTCGATTACTGAAAAAATAACGCCGTTTATTTATAACGCCGTTATTCCCATCACTGCTGACAATGCACAAGGTCCAAAGTCAATGGCCAAAGACTTGCTTTGCTTTTACTGCCAGCAGCCAGGTCACAAAGCAGCTGTGTGTCCTGCTCGCAAAGCGAAACTTACGGGGTTTTGTTATGTGCCTAGAGAAGGGGACTGTGACTTTGACTCTGTGGGGGAGAGTCAGAATGTATATGATGTGATTGTTAATGGACGTGAACTGAAAGCACTCTTGGACACTGGACGTCCTCTGTCAATGTTGAAATCATGCTTTGTAAATAATGTCAATTATGTGAATACTACCTCTGTTCAGTGCATGCATGGGGACGTAAAGCAGTATCCCCGAGGTGAGGTAATGGTGGAGGTACAAGAACAAATGTACTTACTTAATGTTGCCATAGTTGACAACTTACCAGCTGATATGATTCTAGGAAGAGACTTGCCAGTGCTTTATGAACTCTTGCAACCCATCATCAAGGACTCTGAACATTCAGTTACCACCACCACTGTCGATTTATCATGTACTGCTCTTACTAGAGCTCAAGCCAGGGCAGGTCTGCAGCCGCTGCCAGACTTGGATAGTAGTCTGCTGCAGGGCAGGACTAAAGGCTCTAAAAAGTCACGACGCCAACGGCAGCTTGAGAAGTACCTGGGTACCCCAGCCTCTGATGCCTCAGTGGGGGGTCTTGAACTCAATGGCTGGAAGGTCCCAGGGAACATAGCACAACTTCAAAGGGAAGATGAAACTCTGAAACCTTTATTTGTCAAAGCTGAGTGTAACAAACCATCAAATCTGTGCAATGAAGAATATGTAGTGATGAATGATGTGTTGTATGTGCGAACCAATGATATGATGCGTTTAACTGTACCATTTTGTTGTCGTCTTCTTGTTCTGCACCTTGCGCACACTGTTCCATGGGCTGGCCACCTGGGCCAACAGAAAACATACGCACGCATTAGCTCACGATTTTACTGGCCCACACAAGTGCTGTGTCCCAACAGGGCAGAGCACCCCTGCAACCTCGCCATGCGGATCAGCGGAACCAGCGGATCGCCATGGACATTGTGGGGCCGTTGGAAAAGAGCAGTGCTGGACATCGCTACATCCTAGTAGTCAGAGACTATGCCACAAGGTATCCTGAGGCCTTCCCACTCCGTTCTATCACCACACCTAAGATCATTCATGCCTTGGTTCAACTCTTCTCCAGAGTTGGCATAACCGAGGAGATACTCACGGACCAGGGAACGAACTTCACGTCACGGCTGATGGGGCAGCTGAATAAGCAGTTGGGCATTACAGCCATCTGAACAACTCCCTACCACCCGCAGACGGACGGTCTTGTGGAGAGATTCAACCAAACTCTCAAGAACACGCTTCGGAAGTTCGTTGCAGACACAGGAAGGGACTGGGACAAGTGGCTACCATTTGTTCTCTTCACTTACCGAGAGGTACACTTAGCGTCTTTTTCAAAGCTGCCAGTGTCTGTTTTAAATTATAATCCTATGGAGTTAAACCGTGTTTTCAAAAAAAGTCCTAAGAGCTTTTTAAAACGCCACCGCCGGCGTGTTTTTCTGCAGCTCAGAGCGTCTTTTCAAGTTGAAAATAGTTGAAAATAGAAAATAGCGAGTGGTTTCCATAACAACAAAATCAACAAGAAAAAAAGAGGATAGCCAGTAGACAGATCATACTAGTTTCGGAGCACCAGGAGTTGTATGAAACCGTGCATCATCCAACCCGAGCTCCTGGACTAAATTGTTGGACGCACCATACGGTTTCCTTCCCCGTATAATGTCGCGCTCCCACAACCGACACCCTCCCCGTTAACTTCAAAAGCCGACATTTCTGCAGCGCACAGCACTAGGCTACCGTTGCAGCTATTGTTAAAGCAACAAAAGACGCTATTTGTAACCAAAACGCTGGCAGCTTTTTATTTGACTAAAATAGCGCTCGTCAACTTTTTCATCTATCCTGTCCCCAGTTCTTTGCTGCACGATCACTTTTGCTAAATTGCTCCCAATATTTACAAAATACTCATTAAATTAATTGACAATGTCATTCATTTTATTTATACTTAATTTATCATCATTAACAAAATAATTTGGGTAATCTACTTTTCCAGTATTCTTTTTAATTATACTATTAAGTACTTTCCATGTTGTTTGTATATTATTCTTATGTTTGTCCAATAACTTTTTATAATAGTCCTTTTTACTAAATCTTATAATACTTATTAATTTATTTTTATATTTTTTGTATTTATTTTCCGCTTGTATAGTTCTAGTCGCTATAAATTTCCTGTATAATGCATTTTTCTTTTTGCATGCTTTCTCTATTCCCTTAATAATCCATGGTTTATCCTCATTTTTTGCTTCTTTACAGTCTTAAACAAACAATATTTTTTGTATTTTTCAATTAGTATGGACAAAAAAGCATCATAAGCACTATTTGGATCTTTACTTGCATAAACCTCGCTCCAATTTTGATTCTTTAAGTCCTCAATGAGAGCAGCAATCATTTTTGGTGTTCTATATCGAATTACTTTAAAACTATTTATCCTACTACCTATTGTTTTGTCAAATAATCTTTGAAGGATTGCAAAAACTGGAAAATGATCAGTCATATCATTTATAAATAATCCTCCTACTATTTTTCCTCCAATGTCATTTGTGTATATATTATCTATTAATGTAGCAGTATTCTTAGTTATTCTACTAGGTTTTGTAATCACAGGAAATAGACCTTTACTATATAGTGACAGTAAAATCTGTTATTCTCTTATTTCCATTTGGATTCAACAAATCTTACTGAAAGCAGTAATCTAACTATACATATACTATAAATAGTTGACTATACACATAACCTAAGACAGACTACACATGTACTTTACATAATAACTGTGCGTGATATTGTGCAAAAGAGATATTTAAGGTTAAGAAGTAAATAGTGCAATATGATTTGTGATGCATTCACAAGTAAACATTTGTTAAGTCCTTATTAAGTTCATGTAACATGGATTGTTTATAAGAAAGTGTCTGGTGCATTTAGAGAGAAAAGAAAGAAAAGCGTGTGTTTCTATAGGTGGTTTGTCCAGACCACTCAGAATTGCACAGTGTTTTTGAGGTTTCAGCAGACTCGCTGATGTCTCGCTTTCAGATCACGAACTTGAACTGCGATCACGCCAGTCTATGGCGTGATTGCTGGGCGGGGCGTTATGATAAAAGCTGTGATGGTCACTGGCCCTTATTCCTGAAGCTCTGGCTACTTTGCGGCTCGAAGTCAGCGCTGAGAGAAGCGAATAACAATACGGAGAGGAAGGATGTCACCGAGTTCATGGATATTATGGACCCTAGTCTGGACCGCATGGATACTGTCGTCCGTGGAGAGTGTAGACCCGAACCAGTCCGAGCAGGACAATCAGGAAGTCTTCGACGGTGAGTGAGGAAGATGATGATGTCGATTATAAACAATGCTGCGTTTATGATAATGCAGATATCTGAGTGTGTGTGTGTTACTCATCAAAAGACAACTGTTTTAAACTCAATGGAAAACTCCCTTTAATCGACTGGATCCACAGCTGTTCACAACCAGAAGCAGCGATCTCTTTCACATACGAGTCCTTACGTCCTCTCAGTGTACTAAATGTAAACTTGCATTCAGAACCCTAGGCAAATAGCACAGAAATATTACATATATACAAAAATCTGAATGTATAACCACGACTGAAACCTAACGCGTGTGTGTGTGTGTGTGTGTGTGTGTGATCAGATCCGTGTTCTCGTGTGTTCAGCTGTCCGTAGAGACTCATCATACATTATAATTTGTGTATTAATAACTCTTAAGGGAATAGTTCACTTTCAGAATGAAAATTCTGTCATCGTTTACTCACCCTCCATTTGTTCCAAACCTGTATGAGTTTCTTCTGTTAAACACAAAAGAAAGATATTTAGAAAAATGTTGGGATCTGAACAGTTGATGAGCACCACTGACTTCCATAGTATTTTTTTTCCTACTATGGAATCAATGGTGTTCATCAACTGTTCAGAAAATGGTAATTAATTAGAATTTATAAGAGTTTTTACTAGTAAATTTCACAGAAAACAACAAGTAACAAACACATAGAATTAATATGGAAGCTTGTTTCCAACAAGGCTTAAAAATGGAATTGTAAAAATTGAATTTTTCTCACAACACTGACTTTATACTTGAAAATTCAGATTTTTTTATGCAATGGAGAAAAAGTAATTCTGAAAAAAAAAAGTCAGAATATTGTAGTTAATATTGTAAAATTCTGAATTTTTATCTCCGAATTCTATTATTTATTTTTTTTGAGAATTTTTTAAAAATGTAATTAAATTCATTCATTGATTCACTCTTAAAATTATAGTGATTGACATTGCTATAAGCATTAGGCTAATAAAATTGCCATTTAGAATTTACATTTAGCTGGTAAGATATTAATGATTATCCGCAAGAGAAATGTTTTCATGGGAAAAATGTTTAAATATGTAATTTTGATTATCAAAGATGAGTTTTAAGGAATAGAATTAGTGACTAAAGGGAACTTTAACATTTAGACAGACAGAAGCAGTTTATCAACACACCGCCAGAGTTATTAATATCGGTCATATTCAGACGGTAATCTGTGTGTGTTTGTGTTTGTCAGAGATGCTGCAGTTCAACAGTAATCACCCGGAGATCCAGGATCTGGATCTCTCTGAGGATCAGATGGGGGACGGAGCCGTGGCTCCCATGGGGCCCATCACAGAGACGGCCCCCAGCACCATAGTGACGCCCTCACACACGCTCGTACAGACACAGACACACACACCGCCGCTGCTCCAGCCGCAACCACAGCTGATCACACAGGTGAGTCTGACCACACCCCCTTACACCTGACCACACCTCACACTGACATGCCCCTCACTCTCTGACCACACCCCTTTCACATGACCACACCCCTCACATTCTGAGCACACCTCATTTTTGTGAATGGATTCTGTGATTTCTTCTTGCAGACTCCAGCGCAGCCGCAGACGGTGATGATCGTGCCGGCCGCCACACCGTCACACCACTTCATCCAGAGTCAGGTGCCGTCCACTGCTCCGGTCCACACCGCACCGCAGCAGGTGCCTGTACGTTACTGCACGCTCACTGCAGACTGTAATTAGTGTGTCTTATGATGTCATGTGTGACGCTGCTCTCTGATTGGCTGTCAGGCTCTGGAGCACCAGCCGCAGATCCTGAAGACAGACTCACTGACACACCACACACACACACACACAGTACAGTCAGGATACACTGACAGAAAAAACATCACAGAGAAGTCTCATTAATGTAAGAGAAAATGTGTGACTCTGACAAATATTAAACTTATTTGTTTTTAGATTTTTCTATTAAATATTATTCCTAATATATTGCTAATATATTCATAAAAATGTATTGATACATTTTAACACATTTTTTTTAATTATTAAAGTTTTATTTTTTTATTATGATTTTTTTTATTATCTACTCTCAGTTTTTTCATCAGAATAGCCTTTGTCGATGATATGGTGTTAAATAAAAATAAATAAAAACAAATAAATAGATAAGATTATGAAATCATCATTTAAAAAGATTTCTGGGAAATATTTAGATTTTCGACTAAATATTAATTTAATATTTTTATAATAGTATACATTTATTTAATAAAGCTATATCATTATTATTATTATTTTAATTTCCTCTACTCTGTATTTGCTATAAAATTAGCTTTTGCTGCTGATATGATCTTAAGCAATAGATTAATATTTTAACATTGTATTTAAATAATATTTATTTAAAATACATTACAAATCAATGTAAATATATTTATATATAATTATAAATAATTTTAAAAATTAGTAGCTAAAAATATCTTTTTAAGATAAGAGCATTTTTTATTTTAGTATTTAGTGGAAAGTCAGACATACTCATGCATCTATCTATCTATCTATCTATCTATCTATTGCTTTCATGTCAGAATATGGTTCTGAATGTTGTCGCTCTCTCTCACAGACGCTGATGAGCTGCAACACTCTGACCGCGGGGGCCGGGGCCGTAACCGCGGGAACTGGAGGAGCAGTGAAAGAGGGCAAGAGATGGAAGACGCACAGCATCAACGAGAAACGCTACCGATCGTCCATCAACGACAAAATTCAGGAGCTGCGGGACCTACTGAACATCGACCCCAAGGTGTGTGTGTGTGCCGCACTGCATGCTGGGACGCGTGGAGCTCAGGCGACTGTCTGACGGTCTGTTTGATTTGATTGACAGGTGCCCAAGTCTGGTGTTCTGCAGAAAGCCATCGAATACATCGAATCCTCGCAGGTGAACCACAAACTCCAGCAGGAGAACCTGACGCTCGAGACGGCCAATCAGAATAACAGTGAGTCACATGACATCCCCGGCTTTGCTGCTTCACCCCAAATTCAACTTTGTTTTTTCTTCAATTCACTGTTTAATAGTTTAAGAATTGTAGAATTTCTTCACACACACACACACACACACACACATACATATATTCACATGGAAAACCCAACTATGTATTATTTCAGATAGATAGGCCTATGAAACATATTGAGTTACTAACTTGGGTTGAAAATTATAAAGCAAAACGCACTAGGTCTTGATGTAGAGCTTGTATGTGTTTCACTAGTTTGTGTATTGCGTGTAAATACAGTGCAGCTGAAATAATAAAGTGTAAATGATAAGTTAAAGTTAGAGACGGAGGGGAGAAATGCTCAGATTATCTAACGTTTGATTATCTGCTTCTGTGGAAAATAGAACAACACGATTCAAATCAACGGAAATTGAATTAATGAATATTTGTATTTACAGCATCTGTTTATTCACCCCAGCGATATGAAGGAATTTAGGACCGTTCTCTTATTGTTTGGGAATGTGTTTTTTTTTTGTGTGGGGCCGTTGAAACTGTTCAAAAACTGTGCTTTAAACTTTAAAATGTGAAACGATGTATTTGTTGTTAAACAGGATCAAGGGAAGTTTTTATTTAAGTTTTTTCACCATCAAACATGCATGCAATATGAGTAATGTATTGACTGTTTTTTCCAGAAAACAGTAAAACAAGTCAAGACAAGTATTAAAGTGTTGTTAAACAATTTTAGGAAAGGTTGAAAATACCTAAAACAAAAAGTTCCAGATACGTTCGTTAAAATGACAGCATACGGTAGTTGTCAAAATGTCGTAGTTTTAAGAAGCTAGCGTTTGTTATAAGTTAGAAAATAAAAAGAACCGAGCATCTCACGCTGATCCGGCAGATACATGTCCGGTCAAACCACACCCACTAACCCCTAAAACATCCCTAACACTGTAAGGAGAGACCAACACAAAGATTTAAATGTATGGTAAAAGAATTAAACAAAATTATCTTTTTTAAAATTAAAAAAATACTTGTTTAATAAATCAATGACATTTCTTAATTGATGAAAGCATTCATCATTCATCCTAGAGTTTTTCATTTTAAAAATGATGTTAGCCTATACACGTTTTCTTCTGAACAAACATCTCTTAGCCACAGGAAATGCTTCTTTATTTTATTTAGTTATTCACACTTAATTTGGTTATTCCTCTAATCAGTCGGTCATTAAGCAAATGTTTTTGTTTCATAGTGCATAATAACATCAAGACAGTATTCCCCTTTGATTTTCTTGCCACAAGATTTGCGGATTGCTAGTTAAATCCTACATATGCATGTAATTAAACATCTAAACTTTTACAACATACTACGAAATGCAAATATTTCATCTCATGCAGTGCAACGAAATGAGAATGGCGACGGGTGTCTGGGTTGTATGATTACTGATGCGTTCATATCGTCGTACTGTATTTCAAAAGATTGTAAAACATCAAAAGATGCTGAAGATGTCACTAAAGATGTTTCTGGCTTTGATGTTTTCTTTGCCAAAAGTTCAGGCTAAAGTTCAGTGAGTGGTCTAAAGGAAGTGTAGTCTATTGAACCTTTTTTACGACACATCTGGAGGGTTGCGTAGGTCATATGACGTTGCTAAAAAGAACATTATTTTGTGTATTTGGTGTAATGCAATGTGTTTATGCAGTTTAAGGTTCAAAAAACACATTTTCCACATACTGTACATTATGTACTGTACATTATGCCTTTCTGAAACGCTTCGATTTTTACAAAGCTCATTGTTCTGAGAAGCGAGGCGTGCTCTAATTGGCCAGCTATCCAGTGCGTTATGATTGGCCGAATACCTCAAGCGTGTGACAGAAATGTTACGCCCCTTACCATATTGTGATGCCGTGTCCCGGCGCAACGACACAAAAACAATAAAACCCATTATAAACGAGGCATTTGTTGCATCCATTGGGGACATAATTACTGATTATAATGACTTATACTGTCTTTTTATAAACATTACCATGTCTGCATTTGTGATCGGAGAAACGACAGACAACAATCACTACTCTACACAGCTCAAAACTCGTGTTTTAATAGTCAGTGGCAAATTCTTTAAATATGAAAACATACTTACAGGCTGCGAGTCAGAAGCGCCAGACTGTCCTTGCAAAGCTGGAATTGCCCCACTTTATAGAAGTGATGTTTTATTAACAAATTTCGGGAGGAGCACGCGCAGATAATTAACACAGCCAATTCATCATCAGTAATCACACCATCTATCCAATCAGCTCGAGAGAGAACCCCTATAAATAATCAAAGCAGTCTTACCTCCATCAGCTCTAGTCTTTCAGCATTCGGTTCGCTCCTTTGCCATTATATCATTTTATTTGCCCCCATCCAAACAACGAGACCTATACTCTGGATTTTCGGATCCTCTGCAGCAAATCCGCCGGCCCCAGGATCACTCCTTCTCCACCAGTAATCGCCGCCGAGCCCCAGGCTCCATCGTGACCATCGCTCTGCTCGACAAGCCACAAGATTTCCCCCGACACCGAGGCTTAACCTCGCCTCCACTGCCGAAACTTTCAACTTCCCCAGCATCCTCGTATCATTCGGCTGCGCCAACAATTTCTCTGATCGGAAAGGGGTAAGTATTTAAGCCAGAGGCCAACGCTGATTAATTCCAACGCTCTGTTCTCGCAGAGAATAAACAAACAGATTTGTACGATCTATTCGTCACCCTGCAAATCAGCCAACCTCACTCCTAAATCCACTCCAGCCGCCAAGGCGGCCAATAGATCGAGCAAAGCCCCGAACTAGTCTCGCTTGACACCACCATTGTCCCGCACAAGACCCGGCTCTCCGTGAGCATCGGGTCGCAGAAGCAGGCCTTCAACGAGCCTGGGCCGCGCCCAGTTCTTACCGCAGCAAAGCCTCACTCGCTTCCCGCTTCGGCTCAGCCTTCACCTGGGCTCTTCTGGCCACAGTGCCGCATGCAGCCGGGCCCCTAACTTCTGTTTCCAGATGCAAGCGCGAGGCTACCTCCGCTAGCGGCGCAGGCCACCAGTCTTGCCAAACAATTTTCAGGTAAAAAAAATTAAAAATTTAAAAATCGCTAAAGGCAGATAATTTCCTGTTAAAGTTGTTAAATGACGTCGCGACATCATCGGATGTTAATGTCATTACGTAATCATGACGCAAGTGCTTAGAATACACACTGAAATTACTCGCTTATTTTTCACCAGCATTTTACCCGTATTTAATTTACTCATTTTATTTTGATAAATGGATAGATAAGTCAGACAATCAACAGTGAAACATCTCTTCCACTATAAAGGTTTCCAAATAAAATTTTTAAAATGGCTACATTTGTTGCTAGTTGCTTTGAAAACAAGTCGCTAGAGTAGTCTGAGAAATTGTTAAATCCAGCAACAAAATTGCTAAGTTGGCAACACTGCAGGCTACCTGGACATTTCAGCATGTCCTGCCAAAGTCACAAACCACTCCCCTTTTTTCCACAGCCTACAGCTACAGCAGCAGAAGCAAGCATGTGGCTGCCTCCGCTTGCAACACAGGCCCATCTCAGAATTTCCTTCTACTTGCCCTAACCCCTTTCCTTTTCAGCACCCTCCAGATCCCGTAGCAGATACTAACGCGAGGCCGCCTCTTCTAGCAGTGCAGGCTGCACAGGCTCTACAGCTTTTCTCTCCGAATGCCACAAACCCCAGTGTCATGCATTTCCCTACCGCCGCAGCAGTGCCTGCTCCCGCAGGATCCTGTATCTCTACTGCCCACTCATCTCTATTTCCCACTCTCGGACCCCTCTCCCCGGGGTGTGTCCTTTTGGAAGCCCAAACATTTTCGCTTTCACAATGAAACACAGCGTCTCCAGGACATGGCTCCACCGGCGGCAGCAACAACACTACAGAGAGAATAAAAGTCCCGCCCTCTTTCTCTGCGTATACATTTGGGTGGTGTTATGAAATCTCCCCACACCGTGACGTAGACATGTGGGGGTGTGTTTGAATGAGCTGTTTTAGGGGGACATGGTCGAGTCTTAACTTTTATAAAGAATATCTCTTTGGTTTTGAGACTTCAGTCTATGCAACTTCAGGGATCTTATCTATGCACAAACAGCTTGTAACACTTCAAAGAGAAAGAAAAACTTGAAATCGCATCATATTACCTCTTGAACTAAACGACCTGTGTTACTGATTTAGTTTATTTTAGTTAAACGTATACACAATTATGTGATCGCGTACGGGTAATAAAAACAAGAGAATAGACCTCTTTGATTTTCTTGCCATAAGATTTGCGGACTGGTAGTTAAAACGCACATACATTCTGACTATCATGTGTTCAAATAGATCGATTCTAACTGACATCGATCTACATTTCATCTGTTGTGCCTTTTCTCATTACAGCTGTGTTGTGAGTCTCTCGTCTATGTGATCTTTGTGGATAACAGAGAAAGCGATAGATTATGATGTCATGTTTAGTTTATTTTTGTTTCTAGTTAGGTAAGAACTATTTACTTTAGGTAGATTGGTTTTCTATTTCTGTTTATTTCTTTTCTTTGGCACTACTCGGAGATTGTCTTTCTCTTTTTCTTTATATCTTTATTTTGTATATTTATATTTAACTTCAGTATTGAACTTCAATGTTTAACTACTCCTGGACATCACAATAAATTCTCTTTTGAGAATATTTGTTTGTTTTTATCATTTATTGCCGCATCATAACAATGAGGAAATATGTAACTATTATTTTTCACTATTAAAAGAGAAAGGGGAAGGGAATAATTTTCTTGTTACGGCTCCCTTACCCTAGACATTAAAAACGTTGTAACAAACGCGCTTCGTGAACTGTACAGCGCTATCAGCGAACAACAAACAAATAACCCCGACGGCTTTTTCATCATAGCCAGCGACTTCAACCACACAAACTTAAAGACAGTTTTGCCAAAGTTCTACCAACATGTGAACTTTGCAACAAGGGGAAATAACACACTGGACTTTGTTTACACAACAGAAAAGAAGGCATACAAAGCCGAACCCCGCCCCCACCTCGGGTACTCCGACCACATCTCTGTTATGCTAATTCCAGCATACAGACCACTTCTCAAACTTGCCAGACCGGTTCTAATGCAGATCACGGTATGGCCAGAAAATGCTACCTCAGCACTGCAGGACTGCTTCCAGGACACAGACTGGAACATGTTTAAAGAGGCGGCCACCTACAACAACCACACAGACCTGCAGGAGTACACTGAAACTGTGACTGCTTGCATCAAAAAGTGCACTGATGATGTGACAGTCACCAAGACCATCACCACACGCGCCAACCAGAAGCCATGGATGACAGCAGAGGTTCGTGGGCTGCTAAAGACCAGAGATGAAGCTTTCAGATCAGGAGATAAAGCAGCCCTCAAAACAGCAAGAGCCAATCTGTCCCGCAGCATCAAAAATGGAAAACGGTCATATGCTCAAAAAAATCAACAACCACTTCACAGACAGCAGAGACACACGGAGTCTGTGGCAAGCCATTCAGACTATCACAGACTACAAGCCCCCGCCACAGGCCTGTGATGATGACACATCCCTCCCAGATACACTCAACCACTTTTACTCACGGTTTGAAATGCAGAATTACACACCTGCACAAAAACTGCCCACACCTCCCAATGACCAGGCGCTCTGTCTGTCTCCAGCCGACGTAAGGAAGAGACCCTATCTAGGATCAACCCACGCAAGGCTGTGGGTCCCGACAACATACCTGGCCGTGTACTGAAAGACTGTGCTGAACAGCTGACAGATGTCCTAACAGATATCTTCAACACCTCGCTGAGCCAGGCAGTCGTCCCCACATGTCTCAAATCCACAACAATCATACCGGTACCAAAGAAATCACCTGTGTCCTGTCTAAATGACTACCGTCCCATAGCACTGACTCCAATCATAATGAAGTGCTTTGAGAGGTTAGTCATGCACAACATCAAAACCAGCCTCCCCAACACACTCGATCCGCTCCAGTTTGCATACCGTCCGAACCGCTCTACGGATGATGCAATCTCCTCCACCCTCCGCCTGGCTCTTACCCACCTAGAAAACAAAGATTCTTATGTTAGAATGCTGTTCATTGACTTCAGCTCAGCATTCAACACAATAATCCCACAACAGCTCGTCAACAAACTAAACCTGCTGGGCCTTAACAACTCCCTCTGTAATTGGATTCTGGACTTCCTAACCGGAAGACCTCAGTCAGTCCGTGTCGGCCACAACACCTCGAGCACTACCACACTGAGCACAGGTGCCCCACAAGGCTGTGTGCTCAGCCCGCTGCTCTTCACGCTGCTGACCCACGACTGCACTGCCAAGTCCAGCTCCAACTACATCATCAAGTTTGCTGACGACACAACAGTGGTAGGTCTCATCAGCAACAATGATGAAGCGCACTACAGAGAGGAAGTGGCACAGCTGGCTGAATGGTGTGGTGCTAACAACCTGTCCCTCAATGTGAGTAAGACAAAGGAGGTTGTGATGGACTTCAGAAGAAACTCTGTTGATCACCCCCCACTGACCATTGACGGCTCGCCTGTGGAGAGAGTCAGCAGCACTAAATTCCTGGGGGTGCACATCACAGAGGATCTCACCTGGACCACCAACACCATGTCACTCTCCAAGAAGGCACAACAGCGCCTACACTTTCTCCGCCGGCTGAAAAGAGTAACTCTCCCTCCACCCATCCTCACCACTTTCTACAGGGGCACCATTGAGAGTGTGCTGACCACCTGCATCACTGTCTGGTACGGGAACTGTACCGCAGCAGACCGCAAGACCCTCCAGCGGACAGTGAACACAGCTGCAAAGATCATCAGTGCCCCTCTCCCCTCCATCCTGGACATTTTCCTCACACGATGCTCCAGCAAAGCCAACAGTATCGTGAAGGACTCCACACATCCCTCCCACAGTCTCTTCCAGCTCCTACCATCAGGAAGACGGTACCGGAGCATCAGAGCCCGCTCTGCCAGACTGCTCAACAGCTTTTTCCCCCAGGCTGTGAGAGCCCTGAACTCAAATCACCCCGCCCCTCTCTGAAACCCCATACAAAACCCCCTACCTCCTGAAACATGGACCATCTGAAACTTATGGAACTTTTTTTTTGTGCAATTGAAGTGTGCTACACGCAGGTGAGTGGGCCTGTACAAACCACCTGTAGTAGCACACTCTCCTCCTCTATGCGCACTAGTCACTTTTCACACACACACTGCTGTGTATACAAATCCCACAAAAAGACTCAGTAATACACGTATGTTTACATGCTCATGCACTACAAATCATCCTGCACTGTTCCCCAGCCAGCTGCTGACTCACAATGTTTCTCTTCGCACATGTACAATATTTATCTGAAGCACTCGTATAGTTTGTACTTTTTAGTTTATGTATAGGTAAAAAATGTTTTTTATATATAGTATATTTATAGTCAAAATCTATCAGTAGGATAGTTGCGTATAGATTTATATTGTTTTACTTCATTGCTGTATGCCTGTATTTCCTGTGAGGCACAACATTTCGTTCCACTGTATGCCCCCGCATGTAGCGGAATGACAATAAAGCTCAACTTGACTTGACTTGATAATACATCCAGAGTTTTTGTTTTTAACAAACGTATTGCAGATCTTTATCACGCCGTTAGGTAAATTATGGTAAACAGATGCGAAACTGGTATTTAAAGCTTAAAATAATAAAAGTGTGTAAAAAAATAATTTATGCAATCATATCATGTATGAATGATTGTGTTATTTATAGAATATTTATTATTGTTTAAACATGAATTTCACAATTTTTAACCGTACTACTTCACAAATTAATGTTATACCATGTATAGTGTACTAAAGATTTGTGGTATTAGGCTGCTAGTTATCGGATTTTACAAAGTGTTTTCAGGAGCCACCCCGAAACGTTAAAAAGCAAAAGTTGTACAACGTTCATTACCTGTAAACTCTATCTTCCTGTCGTGCAACACTGATATACCTCATCAATCAACGGAACAATGGCCGACAATTACGATGGTTCGATGTGTTTTTCATCGGAGTTAACACAATGTCCTTATTATCTCTAGGTACTTTTGGGAATCTCGAGTTTAGCAAGAGGCTGGATGTTACGAATCCGAATCACTCCGTCTGATTGTCACCAGAGGTCACCCTTCCATCATATTGACTCTCACACTACACAGACTGTTTCACAATATCTTGCACTACAATTCCCATCAGCCATTGCACTGACAACACACACAGTTGATCACACTGATCACACACCCTACATAAACCATGGACTTCCTCTTCCTCTTTGCCGAGTATTGTTTAACGTTTATCACAGTCATTGCTGATAGCTACCTTACAGAGCCTTTCCTAGTTTCCTAGTTTCTTAGTCTTAGTCTTGCCTAGCCTGTTTACCCGTGTTTGGATTATTGCTGGTTTATCTTAGATTTACCCTTTGCCTTGCCGTTTGGATATTGTTTGCCCCAGCCCGGACCATTGCTTATGTTTACGGATTACCTCTTTTGTCTAAGCCCTCTGGATATTGTTAGCCGACGAATGACCACGCCTGTTTAGGATACTTCTCTTGCCTTGCCCTCTATATACCTGTTTGCCATTGTCTGAAACTTGCCTGTTTATCGACCACATCTCTGAATAAAGCTTTGCAGATGGATCAGAACGCTTCCTTTGTTCCTTCCGTAACAGAATACTCGGCCACAAAAGGATCCAGCAGCTTTTCAGATGGACACTGGCCAGGTATGGACACAGAAAAACTGCTGTTAGCTCTCAAGCAGGACACTCGATCACTCGAGAGCTATATTCTAGAATATTTAGAGATCGCTAACTATTCTGATTTGCCTGACTGTGTGCTCATTGATTTTTTTTGTGAGGGCATTAACCAGCCACTCAAATCACGATTAATTCAATTCAATTCAAGTCAAGTTTATTTGTATATCGCTTTTTACAATACAATCGTTGCAAAGCAGCTTTACAGGAAATTTAAGTTTCTACTATATGTGTGTATACACACACACATATATATATATATATATATATATATATACACACACACATACATACGCACACACACACATATATATCAGGGCTCGACATTAACGCTTGTCTGCTTGTCAAGTGAATGTTTTGGACGGGCAAGTGAAAGAGAAATTTACTTGCCCAATCGGACAAGTAACTTGAAAAAGTCAATACCAAAAACAATAATAACTGCCTTTATTTGTGATATAGCCTTTGTTATAGGGGTGTGCGATTATATATCGTTTGCGATAATTTCGTAATTGTTGTTTTAACGAGTATATTGCAAGAATCAAACAAAGAGTGCACGCATAATTACGTAAAGTCATCTAGGTTAGACTAGCTCACATGCATTCTTTCACTGCATGATTCAGTATTACAATTACAATGCATGAAGAATGATCAGAAAATTCAAGATATGGGGGAGGAAAATGAATGCATTTATATCATTTCATATAGTTAATATCACATGAAGATCGAACGCCGTTTTTTTTTTTTGCTTCAAAAATCATCATGATTACAAATGTGATAACAGTTCAATAAACAAGTTAACATTAAGAGACTTACGTTTTAGACACCATATTGCCTGTTTTTGCTCTATTCACCAACAAAAATAACTCCAAACACAGCCACAGTGCTGTTTTGCGGCTCTGAGCAACATGAAGGTGTTTTGTGCCTGAATGAATCAACCGTTTAAATGATTCGGTTCAGTCGCAATGACTCACTTATTAACAGTGACTTGATGCCACCTACTGGTGGTTTTAATTTCACATTTACAGTATTTAAAAAAAAAAAAAAAAATTATTTCAAATATCAGTATTCAACGTTTTATGTATCAAAACATTATTTATTCATTTGTAACTGCAGGTTAAAGCTAATAAGTAAATATTAGCATTTTATTTTTAAGTTTACTATAAAATAATTGTATTTGTATTTAATTCTAACTTTTTATTTTAAAATATAATAGTATTATCACACTTTATTATTTTGTTCATTATTTCATTTAAAAAGAAAAATCTAAATAAACTAAATGTGTTTTGTATAACTACAATAAATAATTATATTTATAACTCAATTTAACTTAATTATTTCTCTCCGGGCAAGTAACTTTTATACTCGGACAAGTAAATGACAAATTTACTTGTCCGCAGGACAACCACATAAGAATGCTTAATGTCAAGCCCTGTATATACACATACACACAGCAGAAACCCAATATATTTAAGTTATGACAAACTTAACTTGGTAATTCTGTATGTTGTCTGAGGGTTGGCATCCTCCGTGGTCCTCTGAGGGTTGCCATCATCTCTTCTCAGGTGTTTGGTCATCTCAGATCTTTTTAAGGGTTGGATCCAGACTGACGCTTCAGTAATTTCTAGTTACGGCAGAATCAGAGAAACAGATAGAGACATAATTAGCATAGCTGCTGTTCTATTCAAGCAAAAATGATTTCTCCAACCCAAGCTAAAGAATTATAATGTACATTTGATCAAATATAAATGCAGTACAAGATTATAAGATGCATTATGTGAATGCTTGGTGTTACGACCCGGCTCAAAGTCACAACATAAAGAGGACACTTCACAGAATTAGTTTCAACAAAAAGAATATAAGTTTATTTAAATTTAACAAATGATGTCTAGGGTCAAGATAATAAAGAATAATCTAAAAAGAACAACAAATCAAATAACTGTTGGAAATGGGGTTTGTGGAGCTTGTGGAAAAATATGGGAACACACAATCTCAAGAACCCACTCTTCAAACAAGAACACAAAATAAAATGAGAGAGAGAGACAGAATCCATGAGCCTCTTAAATAGTGTGTCACAGGTGTGGCCCATGATCAGCTCTAGAGTCCCGCCCATCAGGGAGGAGCCTCTGTTCCTGCAAGCTCACAGCAAAAAAAAACAAATGAAAGAAAAGGGCAGGGCTGTAACACTTGGCTAAAGAGATGTGTCTTTAATCTAGATTTAAACAGAGAGACTGTGTCTGAACCCCGAACGTGTAATGCCGAGTTCACACTGCACGATTTTAGCCCGATTTTTCACTCGCCCGACATTGGAGGCAAATCGGAGCTCGTTCACGCGAGTGACAATCGCGCAGTGTGAATTATCAAAGACGCGATCAGAGAGAATCGCCGACGCCCGCGAAATATTTGGCATGCTAAATATCTGGAGCTGTCTGCAATTCACAATCACGCTGTGTGCAATGATTTCTGACTGAAAACTACATCACGATGACCTTCAGCCAATGAGAGACAAAGATACAGGGCAGAGGGAAGCTCGGTGAGGAGTTATAGACCATATCAGTATTTTAATATGTACAATTATATCATACAGAAACAAGCACAAACGCTTGACCAGCCGCAACATCAGCATAACAGTTACTGCAAAATTATTGTTTACCACTCTTTGCAGAACACAATCCCTGTTCCCTGCATCTCCCTCCTGTTTTGTTGTGAAACGTGGTTTGCGGATCAGACAGAGTTGTCGGCGATTCTTCCTATTGTGAAATCGTGCAATGTGAAAGCCCCTGTCGCCGATCCATCGTGCAGTGTGAACACAGCAGCGACTGAATGCTACCCCAGATAGTCGCGCAGTGTGAAAACAACAGCGATCCGACGAGTTTGAAAATCGTGCAGTGTGAACTCGGCATAACAGATTCCACCGGACACAAAGGATATTAAAAGGAACCAAAGTTTATTTAACTGGGCAAAGGTTAGAGATGAACGGAGAACTTGGGAGGCGAGCACCGAAGCAGGGTTGGAGGATGAATGAGTATGTCCTATTGTCCACAGATACAGATGACTGATGATGCGGGCGAATCCAAAGGAGCACACGGACCATGGAGACCAACACTCTGGCGGGAGAGGAGCACACAAACAGGAGAAACAGGAGGTAAGACACTATGGGTAAGTATATTTAGAGTTATTCTCAGTAGGATAGGCGTAGGCGTAGAGTCCACTTCGTCTTTACGAGATCGGACAGGGAGTGATCAGTGATGTGTGCTTAAATACTGGGTGAGATGATCTTGGTGATGAGTTGCAGGAGAGCATGATTAGAAGTCAGGTGATGCGGATCGTTGTGATTGACGGAGGGGGGAGCCTGGCCGATCTGTGACAGTACCCCCCTCTCCACGGCCCGCTCCAGAGGGCCAACTCCGGCATCGTGGTCTACCCCGACCCCGGGGTGCTGGACGATCTGGGTGAGTCGAGTGGAATTCCTCCAGGAGTGTTGGATCCAAAATGTCACCTCTGGGAACCCATGAGCGTTCCTCCGGACCATACCCTTCCCAGTCCAAAAGGTATTCCAGTTTACCACCACGGCGCCGGGATTCCAGGATCTCCTCGCACTGGAAGGGAGTGAGTCCAGTTGAGCTCTGACACAGGGAATTCTGTGCGTACTCGGCCCAGCCAAGGAACTGATTCCAAGAGTTCTGGCGGTTATGGCAGAAGGTTCTCAGGAAGCGCCCTACTTCCTGGATCTTGCGCTCGGTCTGCCCATTTGATTGCAGGTGGTAACCAGAGGAGAGGCTCACGGTCACACCTAGGAGTGAGAAGAAGGCTTTCCAGATTCGGGAGATGAATTGTGGGCCTCTGTCTGACACGATGTCTTCTGGGATACCATAATAACGAAAAATTTGATTGAAGAGGAGCTCAGCAGTCTGAAGTGCTGTGGGAAGGCCTGCAAGGGGTATGAGGTGACAGAACTTGGAGAAACGGTCGATGATTACTAGGATACATGTATTACCATTAGAGGCAGGTAGGTCCGTAATGAAATCCACCCCTAGGTGTGACCAAGGACGGTGAGGTATGGGTAATGGAAAGAGTTTGCCAGCAGGGAGGTGACGGGAACTTTTGGAAATGGCGCAGTCGGGGCAGCCTTGCACAAACCTTCTCAGGTCCCTGGCCATATTGGGCCACCAGAAGTGATTTTGCAGCAGCCTCTTGCAAAAGACCCCTGTCGCCAATACGTTCCTAGAACTCAGCGCACTCCTCTCATCCACTCCACTCACACCTCCTTGGTACTGGCCACCCAGGGCCAACGCCACTCTCTTAGTGGCGTTGGCCCTGGGTGGCCAGTACCAAGGGAGGTGTGAGTGGAGTGGATGAGAGGAGTGCGCTGAGTTCTAGGAACGTATTGGCGACCTGGGGGACAGCCCGGCAGATTGGTTGGTGGATTGGTAGCGGCGGCTGGTGGAGAGGTCCATTGGATGGGACTGGTGATGATTTCGGTTGGTAGTATCTTTTCTGGTTCTTCCGTACCTTCCTCCGGAGCGTGGATGCGGGAAAGAGCATCAGCCTTAACGTTTCTGGGGCCTGGGCGATAAGAGATCTTAAATTGGAAACGGGTAAAGAACAGAGCCCATCTAGCTTGACGTGAATTTAACCTTTTGGCCTCACGGAAATATTGCAGGTTTTTGTGGTCCGTTAGTACCAGGAAGGGGTGTGCTACTGCCTCTAGCCAGTGCCTCCATTCCTCTAAGGCAAGCTTGATGGCCAAGAGTTCTCGATTGCCTATATCATGGTTCCTTTCAGCCGGGCTGAGCTTACGGGAAAAGTAGGCGCATTGGATGGAGTTTGGGAGGCGTCCCCTGCTGCTGAGACAGTACGGCTCCGACCCCTGTTGTTGAGGCATCCACTTCCACGACGAAGGGCAATCTGGGATTGGGGTGAACCAGGAGAGGTGCACTGGTAAAAGCGTGTTTGAGTTTATTGAATGCTTCCACAGCATTAGGGTTCCAGGTCAGGGATTTTGTTTTACCTTTGAGTAGGTCTGTGAGGGGACTGGTGATTGTGCTGTAATTGGAGATGAAACGACGGTAAAAATTGTAGAATCCTAGGAATCTTTGGAGTTCTTTGATGTTGGAGGGAAGGGGCCAGGAAGTGATAGCCTCTACCTTCCCCTTGTCCATGCGAATGCCACCACTGGTTATGATGTATCCGAGGAAGTGGACTGTGGATTGGTGGAAGGTGCATTTCTCGGCTTTGAGGTATAGGTGGAATTCTCTTAAACGTTGGAGGACCTCCGCAACGTGCTGGCGATGTTCGGCCAGGCTCCGGGAGTAGATGAGGATGTCGTCGATGTAGACGATGACGAACCGATGGAGGAACTCCCAGAGCACCTCATGCTAGAGGTCTGCAAGCCCGTCGGGTCCCGACGGGGCCCGACACGCCGAGTCCATTCGGGCCGGGCTCGGGCCATTTTTTTTTTTTACAGATCGGGCTCGGGTCGGGCTCGGGCTCATTTAGCTTCTCTCCTTTTATTGTGCCCATTTACGCGCAGAGCACACATGGCTAATTAAATACTGATTATTTTATAAATATTATACATCGCCTAAGCAATACGCAACGCATACGCACACATTAGCATGGAGCGTGGAATTACAAAAAGTTCCCAATGCTTCGGGAAAAGCTGCATTTTTGATCAGCCATGCATTTTATGATGATCCACGCCATCTCCTCACTGGATGCGCCTTTAGAGAGAAATGCATCTTTAGGGATTTTATAATGAAAGAGTTTTTGTTTTCGATTCAAATTATTTCGTTTTAAAGTAGTAATTCAAAGCTTTCTATAGATACTATATTTATCAAGTCAGTGAGGCAAGTAGGCTATATGCTGTGTTTCGGTTTTTCAGAAACGCTCCGCTTGCTCAAAACCAAAACTTTTTTATTTTTTTATTTTTATGAAAGCACGTTTTGTTGATATTGTGAGTGCACGCAAATAAAAGTAGACCCTTTACGGTTCCGAACAACGTAGCCTTTTACTCTTACCTTTATGAGCAAAAATGACAGCGTATTTTGAAATGTTTCCAATGCAAGTGATCATTCTTGCGCGTCCTCTAAAGCGCGCTTCAGCTTCCACTCTCCGCACAAACTACTGGATATGCATCAGTGCACATTTATCTAGCTCAAGCGTTTAAACTAACATTGTGGAGCTGTTTTATAATTATAGATTTAATTTTAGAGAAGTCGTGATGATTTGAGAAAGCTAAATTTATCAAACGTAGGCAATGATCAACTCGCTGTCTGCCGCTGGCCGCTTGATCGTAACTTTAAAAACAAAACTTACATTTAACGAATAAAAAAAATGCTCCAAACGTTTTTCTAAATTAACTTAATAAAATAACTAAACGAATTACAATCACTTTGCCATTTCATAAAAAACTGAACTATTTTAATAGCTGAAACGGTAGTAGATAAGCTGTTTTGGGAGAAGGGGGAAAAAAGACGGGCTCGGGTCGGACTCGGGCCGAGAATTCTGATAAGCTGTCGGACACGGGCCGGGCTAGGGCCTGAGCGTCTCGGGCCAGGGCCGGGCTAGGGCCTAAATTTTAGGCCCGTGCAGGGCTCTACCTCATGCATAAAACCTTGGAAAACTGAAGGGGCATTGACTAGCCCGTACGGCATTACCCGGTACTCATAGTGGCCAGTGGGTGTTACAAAAGCCGTTTTCCATTCATCCCCTTCACGGATGCGGATGATGTTGTAGGTGCTGCGGAGGTCCAACTTGGTGAATATGGTGGCACCACGCAGTTGTTCCAGGGCTGTTGGGACAAGGGGAAGAGGGTACCGGAACTTGACGGTAATCTGAGTTTACGATAATCTATACAGGGTCTCAGGCCTCCGTCCTTGGCCACGAAGAAGAAACTGGAAGCAGCAGGGGATGTAGATGGAACAATGTAGCCTTGTTTTAACGCCTCCTCAATATACTTGTGCAAAAGGACATGCTTAATTTCAATTTATTTTATTATAATAGTTCTATCGCAATCAGTTTATTCTAGTTACTGCGTCAGCTGAGTAGGCGTGGTTAGAGAGAGTCTCGCGAGTTCAGAGAGATTGAGAGATCAGATGCAGCTGCAGAGAGAAGACGATAACTTGCAATTGTTGTCCGAAATGATAAAAATGAGGTTGACTTGACGCCTTCGCGTAGGGGATGGGACATAAGTATACAGATTGTACACTGACTGAAGTTTTCCACGCGGATGGTCGGCTGATGCTGTGATTTGCTTCGAGTTCGTTGGTATTACCCGTTGGGTTTTCCGTGTCGTCATTGGCGATTGTAAGTGTTGTTTATTTGTTATTCATCTTAATATTGTGATCTGATATGTTATCAGATGTCTTGACACATTTCTTCAATTATGAAAGAAATGCTGCAACATTTTCGTGTATCTTTGTTTACTTTCTCTCACGTGTTTAGTCATGTGAAGCTATAATGACTCGGTACCTGTTACACCGATCGCATTAGAAACTAATTGCACTTTATCTATTTACTCTAGAACCACACACATCTCACGAATTATACAAGAATTGTCAGCACATCACACATCCAGTACATCACTACACAGACGAGGACATATCTACGGACATCCGCCTGTTCAAGTCTCCGTGTGAAGATTACACCGAGTCCTAACATCTGTCTGCACCTATCCCTCCTTTCAAGTAGACTTTTCCCTGGAACTATTGGGACTTATCAGAACTAAGAACTATCTCATTGCAAGATCTAAGTATCTCTGTATCTTTGAATCCTTTCTCTGTATATTATTTCTTTATATTGATTGCTTATTGTTTGCGCAGGCCTACGCAGTTTGTATTTTAATCAATACGGATGTGAATTTATATATGGGCATTTTTCAAGTGTGAGTAATCATTACATTTTCTGTTTGGTGAACAATACATTGAGTGAATTCTAATTCAAAGGCTCTGGCTCTTTACTCCTCTCTTGGTCCCTGGACATTAATTGGGTATCCGGCCTTCTAAGGTGATTTAGTACCGTAACAGCAACCAACGCATTCATACAGTCTCTAATACAATACTCCTCCATGGCCTTCTGTTCGGGGAGTGAAAGAGGGTAAATTCGTCCATGAGGTACTGGCTCACCCGGTATAAGATCGATCGCACAGTCCCATGGCCGATGTGGTGGTAACTGGGCAGCTTTCTTGGGGCAGAAGATGTCACTGAAGTGGGAGTAACAGGATGGGATATCAGTAGATTATCAATAGGGCTCTCAATGGATGTGGAGTGAACCGGGAGCTGGACGGGAACCGCAGGAAGAGGCCGTGGCAGCTGCGGGAAGCAACGAGGAAAACAGCTCTCACCCCACTTTAGGACTTCTCCTGTGCTGCAGGATAGGTGTGGGTCGTGCTGCACCAGCCAGGGACGGCCCAGAATGATGTCCACAGTGGAACCCTCCAGAACCAACAGATGAAGTTTTTCTTGATGTAATTGTCCTATTTGCAGTTGTAAGGGTCCCACCTTGTGCTTGATATGATGTCGAGTGAGGGGTTTGCCCGTTATGGACTGGGCTTCGTAAGTGGTTTCCGTGTTCGTGGTCGGGAGTCTGAGCTGCCGGCAGAGACCTCCGGCGATGAAGTTCCTCGCAGAACCAGAGTCGAGGAGGATGGTAACTGAAATCACACAATGGCCGGCAGTAAGTTGAGCACAGGTGGAAAGAGGATTCAGTTTGGGAAGAGAGGGTTTTATGGTACTCACCAAGGCCCGAGGAGTCGTCTCCGTCTTTCCACGGGTGTTAGGCGGGTGAAGTCCATTTGCATGGCTTCTGGAGGGTCACTGGTCTCTGGTTGGTAAGTAGGAGGAATGGCAATGGCTATTGCGGAGTCCGTTGGGCAAGACTGTATACGGTTGGAGCAGCGGATGGCTAGTTGAATAAATCGTTCCAGACCAAATGTGTCATTGTAGGCAGCGAGGTGAAGGAAAAGGCGCGGATTAAGACCCTGACGGAACGCCGTAATGAGGGACGGCTCATTGCAGCCGCTGACAGCCGAAAGGGTTCGGAACTTGAGGGAATATTGGTGAATCGACATTGAGCCCTGTCGCAACCGATACAGTTGTTCCCCTTTGAAAGAATCCCCTGGCGAACTACTGAATACTTCCCGAAAGTGAGCTAGGAAGTTGGAGAATGACTGGGTGGCTGGGCTGGCCTGATTCATGATAGTCTCCGCCCACTGAAGTGCGGGGCCTGTAAGGGAAGTGATCACAAAGGCGATTTTTGACTGATCTGTGGGAAACATCTGTGGATGTAAATTGATGTTGAGAGTACATTGGAGAAGGAAGCCATTGCACTCCTCCGCCGAACCAGAGAAGTGCGCTGGTCGGGTCATGGGACTGGGGAAGACGATCGGAGAAGGAGTGCTGGTTGTTGTAGCGGTAGGTGGAGGTGCTGGAGCGGGCGGTGCCGGCGGTGAAGGTGGATGGAGTAAAACCTTCTTCAGTGAGTCTACTAGCTCCTGAAAGGGGTCTGGAGAACTCATCCTGTCCGTCGGTATGTATTCGGTCCGATCTTCTGTAACAGATTCCACCAGACACAAAGGATATTAAAAGGAACCAAAGTTTATTTAACTGGGCAAAGGTTAGAGATGAACGGAGAACTTAGGAGGCAAGCACCGAAGCAGGGTTGGAGTATGAATGAGTATGTCCTATTGTCCACAGATACGGATGACTGATGATGTGGGCGAATCCAAAGGAGCACACGGACCACGGAGACCAACACTCTGGCGGGAGAGGAGCACACAAACAGGAGAAACAGGAGGTAAGACACTATGGGTAAGTATATTTAGAGTTATACTCAGTAGGATAGTCGTAGGCATAGAGTCCACTTCGTCTTTACGAGATCGGACAGGGAGTGATCAGTGACGTGTGCTTAAATACTGGGTGAGATGATCTTGGTGATGAGTTGCAGGTGAGCATGATTAGAAGTCAGGTGATGCGGATCGTTGTGATTGACGGAGGGGGGAGCCTGGCCGATCTGTGACAGAACGTTATCAGGAACGTTATTCCAGAGTTTGGGAGCCAAATGTGAAAAAGCTCAACCTCCTTTAGTGGACTTTGCTATCCTAGGTACTACCAAAAGTCCAGAGTTTTGCGACCTTAGGGAGCGGGTTGGATTGTAATGTAGAAGACTAGTTAGGTACGCAGGAGATAAACCATTTAGGGCCTTATAGGCAAGTAATAATATTTTGTAACTGATCCGGAACTTAATAGGTAGCCAGTGCAGAGACTGTAAAATTGGGGTAATATGATCATATTTTCTTGAGCTGGTAAGGACTCTAGCCGCTGCATTTTGGACTATCTGTAGCATGTTTATTGAAGATGCAGGACAACCACCTAACAGTGCATTACAATAGTCCAGTCTAGAGGTCATGAATGCATGAATTAGCTTTTCTGCATCTGAAACAGGTAGCATGTTTCGAAGCTTGGCAATGTTTCTAAGTTGCTGTCTAATATAACACCCAGATTTTTGACTTTAGAGGAAGTAACAGTATATCCGTCTAGTTGCAAATTGTAATCCAAGAGATTCTGAGTACTGTTTTTTGGTCCAATAAGTAATATCTCTGTCTTATCCGAATTTAATAGGAGGAAATTATTGGTCATCCAATCTTTTACATTTTTAACACAATCTATTAGCTTAGATAGTTCAGAAGTTTCATCTGGTCTTGTTGAGATTGAAAGATTATTTGTTTTTAATTAACTTTAGTCAAATGTATTTGAATCAACTGTAGCCAGCTGTATGAACTGTTCTAAAGTGTGAACCAAATGGCCCATATAATTAGCCTAAAAGTGTGAACCAAATGGCCCATCCTGTCAGGACATCATAAGGTTACACTATCATTGGCTCTCCATGGGGTGTTATTGTGTTGTTTGTAGCACATTTGTTACCAGGTATAAAGGTCTGGTCTCACAGCAGTACCTTGGGTTAAGATTGTTTGAAGGATGACATGCTAACATCACTGCTGAAGAACTGCTACACTGCTACCTTCAATAAATTCTTCTCCCCACAAGAACTTTGGTCAAGCTTACTTATTTTATGTATTAGAGAAATCTAGTACATTGGCGAGCCACCTAAACTACTGCTCAACCAAATACAGCAAAATCTAACAATTTGGCGAGCGAGCCAGGAGAGACTGACAAGAAGAGAACTCACTAACTGCAACAAGAAGTGAACAAAAGAGTTTTGGAGATTCTACAGTTTTTGTGTTGAAGATCAACAGACCGCACCTGTGGACATAAGTTATTTGAATCAACTGGATCCTGTCTCAAAGATCCTAATTTGGTGAGTGAAACTATCAGCTCTCTAAAAGAACTTAAAGAACACTCTTTCATAAGTAAGCAGATCATTTGATGTATGTAGTGTAACCATAATAACCAGTGTAGCGCTGTTTAAGAAATTTTGGCTTAGGCCTTTCTCTTGAGTCTGTAGGAACCTTTTAAGTGATTTAGTTAATTCTCCTGAGACTGTAGGAGCTATAGAAAAAGTGTTTATAGCTTGGTCCTGTTCTCTTGAGTATGTAAGAATTACTTAAGAAAGAGGTTTAGTCTGTTCTCATGAGACTGTAGGAGCTATAGATGTGTAATTATAGGCTTAGTCCTGTTCTCTGGAGTCTGTAGGAATTGTTTAAGAAACAATTTAGCCCGTTCATCAAGAGATTGTAGAAGCAGAGGCTTGGTCCTTTCTCTTTTTGTCTGTAGGAATTGTATAAAAAAACAATTTAGTCCATTCGTCCATTGACTGTAGGAGCCTTGGAAATAATTGGGACTGATGTTGCTGTAAGAATTGTGAATTCTTGACTGGGTGCTAATTCAGTAGCCACTATTTTAGATTTGAAATATATGTTCTAACTAGGTTAGAAGAATATGGCATAAAGTGATGAACTAAGTTATTTGCCTTCTGTTAAATGATACAGAAAGCTCTAAAGTAAACTGTCTGAGGGACAAATTTGAAAAACTAATTCAGCCTTTTGAGTAAAGACTCAAAATGAATTGAACAAGTTTTATCACTCAGAAATTTTCAGAAATTAAACAACGAAAACAAACCTGAATGTGAATGTCTTGTTTAAAATATAGTTTTGATAACTACGCTGAGTTATCAAACTAATGATTTGTCTGTGTAACTGAAATGGTCAGTCTCAAAGACTGCTGTTAATCTAAATCTGAATAAGCACATTTAACGACTCTTAACAGCTTTTGTTCTGCTTCTCTACATTTGAGGGCACATCTGCTGTACTGCCATGGCTGAGTCTACACAAGTCAAAAATAAGGACCCTGCACAGAGGCCAACCACAGAAAAACATGGAATAGAACCTCCAAATGTAACCATTGATGAGATGATGTCTGAATATTTGAACAAAAGGCTGGGACTGAGAAAGTGCCATGATGATATGTGCCAGAAATATGGAATTAAACAATCTAACAGTGGATTATGGGACTTGCAGGACATTAAAAAGGCTTATGGAAAGACAAATCGTCTAAGGGTAAATACTAAGAGAGATGGATTATCTGTGATTTTGGGCAAACAAATCCGACAACACTTGCAGAAGTGTGAAACTGACAAATTACAACGAGAGATCAATGCAGAAAAGGCAAAAGTTTGAGCACTAGCCAAACAATTGCAGAATGAAAAAAAGGACAAAGAAAGACTGCTAAATGATAATGACAAGTAGCTGAATTTGCTTTCCAAAAGAGTGGAATCAAATGACTGTTCTGGGCTAAAGACTCCACCCATAAAATCTGTCCAAGAGGCACAGAAACAGTCTCTTTACCCATTTAAAGAGCTCAAGAAGATTGAGGAACAACAACGTTATAATCTGGTAGGAGGAAGTGACAGCAGTTCAACTGGGAGTCCTGATGACAGTGATGTTGAACTTGACACACACGCTCATGTCACTAAGGATAAGGTAAAGGTTAGACTTGCTCCTGTAATTGTCAAGAACAGAAGGACTGAAATTGATGTTGAAAATGAAGAAGAGTATGAGGAGAATGGTGAGAGACGAACCCGAATTGTAAAAAAAACTGTTAAGAAATATGTTCCATGTAAGACATACCAGCCAGCTACATCGGAGCAAGTTGACAAGTGGTCAAAGGAATTGCCAGATGTGTACAAACAACCACGAAGAGTCTGGCAAGTTATACAACGCCTGCAGAAAATCTACACCTTGCATCCATTAGACGGGGCAATGATAATTAATATCAATCTAAGGGACAATGATCAAAAAAGGTTGACAAAAAGTGTTGAAACCAAGGTTAGGCGAGTCTCGGGAAAACACTGAGGCTGGATGGGAAGCTGTACAAACCTTTTTGTTCGAACTGAAACCTGCAGAAGTTAATTGGGCTAAAATTACTTCCTGTATGCAGAAAACAGGAGAGAGTGTTGTAGAATATGAAGAACGATTCAGACAGATTTGGTTGGAACATGCTGGTTTAAATGGCAATGAGGATCTGGACAAGGATACTAACATGCCTCTAAAAACTGCTTTTGTAAATGGACTGAAATCTGAAACTTCAAAAGCCCTAAAAATCCGATATGATGACTGGGACGGCATTGGAACAGCTTTCAATCAGATTGTTGAGTGGTCAGTAAAAATTTAAAGGACATATGAAGTCAAACTCAGAGCTCTGCAATCTAGACCCTCAACATACAGTTACAAGAGCACAGAGAATGATCTTCAAGAAAAAGGAGGATGGAGATACACACAGACAAAACCATAACGACAAGGAAGATGTAATTATTGCAACAAAGAAGGACACTGGTTTCGTGAATGCAAAATAAGACTGAGAGATGAAAATAAAGATGTGAATGACCTGGACAAGAGATTTCAGCAGCTTACTCAAGAACAAAAACAATCCCTCCTAAATGCGGTTGAACCACAGGGAAACTAAAATACCCCTCTCTGCAGTACCCGCTAGTGGCAGTTCATCAAAAATCTGATGGACTTTATGTATGTGCAAAAATAAATGATTCTGATATCCATTTTTTACTGGATACTGGAGCAGAGTTAACGGTCATACCTACATCTTTGGCCAGCAAGACTGAACTTTCACTGAGTCAGGAGCACATCATCGCAAATGGAGCAGGGGGGGGGTGGATATCACTCTAAGAAAAACAGAACCCATTATTCTATGCATTGTGCCTCATGAAGTGGAAACCAAAATTTGGGTAGGACAAACTACACAGCCTTTATTAAGGCTTGATGTATTGTTGAAATTCAACTCATCTCTAACTTTTGAAGACGGCAAAGTAACATGGAACTTGAGGAGGCTTGAAAAGACTGATTTGCATATAGTATCTGGTCAGAAGATAAAGATGACTGTGGATTGCTACAAATGACACCAGTATCATTCACTGGGAGGACACCACCAAGCACAAAACAATACCCTGTCAGCAAAGAATCTATCCAGGGAATTCTTCCAATTGTTCAACAGCTAGAGAAACGTGGCATTTTGAAGAAAACTCAAAGTGCATCCAACAGCCCAACTTGGCCTGTAAGAAAAGCTAATGGCACATGGAGACTGACAGTAGACTACAGAGAAGCTAACAAATGTGTAGATAAACTGACACCTCTAGTAGCTAACCCTGCTACCACTTTTAACACCTTGAAACCAGAACATAAATGGTTCACGGTGATTGACATGGCTAATGGCTTTTGGTCAGTGCCTTTGGCAGCAGAGTGTCAGCCCTGGCATGCTTTTACTGTTGATGGACAACAATATCAATGGACACATCTTCCACAAGGGTTCCACAACAGCCCTACTGTCTACCATCAAGCTCCCAGAACACATTTAACATCTCCAGAAATGCCAAATGTGACATCGGAGGTCATACAGTATGTGGATGATGTACTCATTGCCTCAGAGACTGCACAAGAACATGAGAAGGATGTCAGAGCTCTTTTGGATCATCTAAGCTCTAAAGGTCATAAAGCAAGTTTAGAAAAGGCTCAGATTATGCAGAAAGAAGTGATCTATTTAGGACAGAAGATATCCAAGTGTGAAAGAACAAAAACCCAAGATAGAACTAAGGCAATTAAAGAAACCCCTGAACCTACAACGGTTCAAGAACTAAGAAAGTTTTTAGGACTCTGTAACTACAACAGATCTTGGGTAGACTCATATACAGAAATTGCCTAGCCTCTTTATGACTTGCTAAAGGGAAATCCACATTCCAAAGAAAACATCACCCTCACTGAAGAAGCATGTACAGCCTTTCAGAAGCTAAAAAATGCTTTAAGCGAAGCACCTGCCATCGGAATACCTGACACAGGTAGACCTTTCACCATGTTTGTGAATGAGAAAGATGGATATATGACAGCCATGTTAACACAAGAACATGGGGGTGAGCAGAGACCAGTGGGTTACTACTCAGCAAAATTGGATAATGTAGCTTTAGGCTTTGGACCCTGTCTGAGAGCAGTGCAAGCAGTTTACCTGGCAGTTGGACTAGTTACCAGTCTGACACTTCATCAGAAATTGATTGTCAAATGTCCACATACAGTACATGTTCTACTAACAATGCACAGAGCTTCACAAGTAACAGCAAGCCGATGGGGAAATTGGCTGGCAGTACTAGAAGCAAGTAACATTGTAATTTAGAAAGCCAGTGTCTCTAATCCCTCCACCATGATGATGGCGACAGAGATTAATGAAGATGATCACAAGTGTGAAGAGATTGTCACCACTTTGGAAACTGATAAACATATCAAAGAAACTCCACTGCAAAACCCTGACTTGGTTCTCTTCACTGATGGATCATCAACTTGTGAGATGGGGGTGAGAAAAACTGGATGGGCTGTAACATCAGACACTGAAGTTTTGGCAAAAGGATCAATGCCTCCAGGAACATCAGCTCAACAAGCAGAACTTAAGGCCCTGATTGAAGCATGCAAACTAGCCCAAGATAAAACAGCAAACATATACACAGATTCTAGATATGGATTCTGCGTTGTTCATGATTTTGGACAGTTGTGGAGACAAAGAGGATTCATGACTGCAGCTGGGACACCTGTAAAAAATGGACAACTTGTTAAAGAACTTCTAGAAGCTCTTCAGTTACCAAATGAAATCACTATTCTTAAGGTAAAAGCACACACAAAAGACACAACAACTGAAGCCAATGGCAATGCCCTAGCAGACTATGCTGCTAAACATGCCTCAAAAGAGAGGAGTTTGGAGACAGTATTATTAAGACACATGGGAAAAGATAGACAAACTGTTTCAGACATCAAAGAAATGCAGAGTAAATCCCCAAGAGAAGAAATATGGTCATGGATGGAAAATGGAGCAAAACTACATAATGATAATATTTGGCGATATGATACATGAACCGTTGCTCCTGAATGTCTTTTGCCCTATTTAGCCACCCAAATTCATTCATTGGGCCATGTAGGTGATGACAAAATGATCTACAGATTCAATCAAGTGTGGTGGAATCCCAAGTTCCGCATACAAGCACGTCATGTCACTAGAAACTGCATCACATGTGAAAAAAACAATCCAGGAGCCAGAATCCAGACTCCAGCTGTGGCAACACCAGCTCCACCTGGTCCATTCAGACACCTTCAGATGGACTACATAACACTTCCTAGGTGTGGGAGATTTCAGGATGTGCTGGTCATAATAGATACATTTTCAAGATGGGTTGAAGCATTCCCAACAAAACATGGCACATCAACACACACAGCCAAAAGACTAGTCAAGGACATTATTCCAAGGTGGGGTCTACCAGAATGTATAGATTCTGACCAAGGAACACACTTTACAGCTGCAGTGTGCAAGGAAGTGTGTAGAATGTTGAACATTCAATGGTCATTACATTGCCCTTACAAACCACAAGCCTCAGGACAAACAGAGAGGATGAATCGAATCATAAAGGAACGATTATCAAAATGTCATCAGGAAGGAATTGCCTGGCCGGTTGCCCTACCCACTGTGCTCTGCAGCATTCGGGCAACACACAACAAGGAAACTGGATTAAGCCCCTTTGAAATCATCACAGGCCGTCCCATGTCTTTACCTGGAACCATAGATTTACGAAAGGCCGATGTACACTTGATATCTGACAGCCTGGTCCAATACTGTGAAAGCCTGGCAGTACAGGGTACCGAGAAGCAAGTTCGGGAAGCATGGGAGCCTCCTCCAGAAGGGGGGCATAGTCTAATTCCTGGTCAATGGGTAATGATTCACAAACCTCAGAGATTACCATTGGAAACAAGGTGGGAAGGTCCATTTCAGGTTCTTTTAGTAACTAATGCAGCAGTTAAAGTATCTGGAAAGAATAAATGGATTCATGTGAACCATTGCAAATTAGCTAATCCACCTAGAGGAGAGGGATAGGTGGCAGTGGTGTTTATCAGAGTCCATACAAAGTTATTTGATTCCACTCTTTTAGAAAGAAGTAATTGCTCAAATCTAAGTGCTATGGCAAGATATGTTTTTCTTTCCTTCTTGTGTGTTGCAGGTCTTCAGTGGTCCTAAGGATCTACACCATTCCGCACATGTCTTTAAGCTGGCACCTGCTGCAAGATTGGGATAACACAAATTCACCTGTTAAGTGAATGCTATCACAAGACCATACCCCAAGACACCTCAGAGAATGGCAGGGCTCGCAAAATCGCTAGCCCGACGTCCCGGGGCTATTGTGTTTTCCAGTCAGGCTACCAAAATGTATCACTGCCTGCCCGACGGGCTCCTTAAATACAGATCTCCCGCGGGTCCTTATAAACTCTGAAAGTGAGTTGTATCAAAATTAAGGCCATAAAAAGTTTTAAATACGTTAAATGGTATAAGAAATGTCTTAATTATAATTTCAAGAGGTCTTACAGTTGGGGACGGAAAGACAAGAGTCGCGCGATACGGCAGGATTAAACTTCAAAAGGCAATGATGTCATTGAATAAATATGAACGCTGCACGTTTCAAGTCAAAACGCGGCGCGGATGTCTTTATGTGAATGTATCTGAAGGGAACCGACTGTCCTCAGAAACGTGTCGTTGGCATTTTAATTTCATTTTACCTATAATTCCTGATAAAGCAGCGTTTATGAGCGCTGAGCTGTTTTGTGTACAGCGTTTCCGGGGAAACCGCAATATTTCAGCGCTCCTAAAGCGCCACCTCCTGGCAGAGAGTGAATCTGCATTTCCAATAAACCTTTCTTGCTGTTTATGGTCAGATCAATGCAAATATCAACTCATGTTTTTACGCAGCAAACACATAGAGTTGTAAATGAGAAAGAAGTTGATGTGCCTTCTAAAAATCTAAACAATTAAGACAGTAATATTTATACGTTTTAAATTAACATAATAATTTATATGCTTGATTGATCCCTTTTCATAAAAACGGTCTATAGCCTGAAACGCTGTTGTATAAGATTTTTGTTTTTGTGAAAACCTGTATCTGAACTGCAAATCATGTAATTTTATGGCTCAAAACGGTATGTTACTATAGACATTGTCCAACGCCGCTCATTCTGTGTTCATTTTACTTGTGCAGCTCTTAAAATGGGTCATAAATTGCCTTAAATATATTTTTTAAAATTCTGCAGATACCCTGTAAATAGTGAAATAAAATTCCTTCCTTCATATTTGTTGATATTTGTGTATTGAAAATATTTTTGATTGACATTTAAACTCCTATCTGATTTTCTATATTTAAAAAAGATAAAAATAAATAAAATAAAATAGTAATTTTTTAATTCGGGCTAGTTAAATTCATTTTCAGGCTACCAAAATCTGAAGAGTACCTGCCCGAAGGGCTACCAGGGATTTTGACATTTTGCGAGCCCTGAATGGCATCACTCACCATGCAAGCAATATTACTTTCATTAATCAATAGTGTTTTGAGTGCCAAAATGAATGTTGTGGATAACAAAAACATTTACATGCAGCTGGTACAGATGACAGCCAAACATGCTAACAGGACTGGTTGTTATATCTGTGGACTAATACCACATTCTGCTGCACATGGTTTTCCTATGATGTCTGTACCTGTCACTCCCAAGTATAACGGTGAAAATTCTGGAACTAATGAAATCATTGTCAGGTCTAACCAGAGGCTAGATGATCAACCTGTAAACATTGTTCTGTCCCTTGGGCCATATCCCTGGTGTGTTAAACAAAATGGCTCTGTTTTTGTTGGAGAGACTGTGGATTGTCATAAGGTTATAGACAATCAAACCCTTCCAGAAGTGTATCATACTGCTGTGGGAGTTTATTGGATGTGTGGTAACAATGCATATTCTCAACTTCCTAGCATATGGTCGGGCGTCTGTGCACTAGGCCATCTAGTTCCAGCCATGAGGATTGTTTCAAGTTTGCCTGACAGAATCAGGTATCAAATATCAACAGGTCTTTTTGGAACTCACCATCAGTCTATGTGGAAGAGAGCACTTGGCACTCTTCTTCCCACTTATGGAGTAATGTCAGCCTTGGACCAAATTGGTGACCTCTCCAAAGAAGTAGAAATACTAGCTAATAACACAGCATTGGGCTTAAGCAAGATATCAGAAGAATTAACCTCTGTTAGATTAATTGCCTTGCAAAACAGAGCAGCACTGGATTATCTACTATCTGCACAAGGTGGGACCTGCAAAATTATTGGAATAAAGTGCTGTTCTTACATTCCAAATAATAATGAAGATTTGCAAAAAGTGATTTCTAACATTCATAATGTCTCCAGGGTAGTACACGAAATATCAACAATTTCAAGTTCTGGCTTCTTCAATTGGATAACAAAATATGTAGGAGACCTAGGAAAAACAGCAGTTGAGTACATTTTCTTAGGCTTAATTGGGTTGACTCTGTTCACCTTACTGATTAAAGGAATGAAAATCATTAATTTGCAGTACAGCTAAGAAGGATAAAGCACAGGCTATTGATAGAACATCAGCAGCACATCTAATCTAAGCCATGTATTATACAGTTTGTGATGACCTAGCATCAATTGTCATGAATTATTGTTACTTTTATTGCAAGCAGGGACCTGTATACAGCATGTGTACACGATTACTAAAATGATAACTATTTGTTTTTATGTTCTTTTTATTATGTGTGATCAAAAATGATCAAAGGGGGGATTGAAAGATTATTTGTTTTGACTTCCGGTTTTGGACGCGAATGGAGTAGACGCGTCTACCTCGTGCTCCCTGCACACATCTTCTACTTTATCAGTTTATAATCCTCTACCGATTAATTTTTTCCGAATGTAATGAGATAACAAGTTTAATACACACGGAAGCAGAAAATGGCATCCAAATCAACCAAGCATGCGAAAAAAGACACATGTAAAGACGACGCGATCGCGGCTCATGGCGAGGTTAGCATGTCAGCCTTGACTAGCTTATTGGAGGAACACAGAGCCGCTCTCTCTTCCGATTTCAAAACCGCTTTGACGTCTTTAGAGGCTAAACTTGACCTCGTCCAGGCTGCGGTGTCAGACCACGGACCACGAATAACATCATTGGAATCCAACGCAGACGACCTCAGCGAGCGAATTCACTCTCTGGAAGCGGTGTGTACCGATCTGACTGAGAACTACGCTAAACTCAAGGCCAAAACAGCAGACCTGGAGGGCCGCAGTCGGCGTAATAATATCAGGATCATTGGTCTACCGGAGTCTGTTGAGGGTCCTCGGCCCACAGTGTTCTTTTCTGAAATGCTGTCGGAGATTATGGGCAAGCAGATTTTGCCGTCTCCTCCTGAACTTGACAGGGCTCATCGGGCTTTGGTCGCTAAGATGAAACAGGGAGGGAGGCCGAGAGCGGTAATAGTCCGTTTTCATCGGTATCAGATCAAGGATGCGGTGATACGTGAGGCCTGTAAAAGGAGAGGATCATTGCAGTACCGTGGTAACCCGATCGCCATTTACGATGACTACAGTCCGGAGGTTCTGGAACAGCGCGCTCAATATCGTGAAGCAATGGCAGAGCTTTACAATCTTGGATTTAAACCTTCCCTTCTTTTCCCTGCAAGGCTGAGGATCCTGACTAAGGAAGGTGAGCAAAAGATGTTTGCATCGGTGGATGAGGCCAAGGAATTTTTGGCGGCTCACCGTAGTGCCTCTTAGTTCTATGACGGCCGTCCAATAAACGCGATCGGTCGAGCTTGACTTTATTTACTTTTTATGTCTCGAGGGAGCCCGCTGTACAACATTGACTTAACTACGCCAGACTCTCCTGAGCTCTTTGACATTATACATAAACGACTCACTGTTCATTGAAAGTGTTGTACATCATGCGGTCGTTTCTACGTTTCTAATGACTGATTGGTGCTGTAGTATTTAATCTGATACCATCGTTGAGTTAGATTTGTCGTATGATGTATCTCTTTTTCCTTTTTTTTTTTTTTTTTTTTTTTTTTTTTTGATTTGCCCTGTGATCAATACATTGGTCAAATGTTTAAGTTTGATCCAAGGATCGTTATACCATGGGTCTGCTCCTGTTAAGCATACTATTTGATACTGTTGTGTTATCTATGTGTTGCATAATGAGGATACTTTAAGGGATTGAGGTTTATATAAGGTAAGGGGAAATAAGGAAGTGTTCAGGATACTTAGTTATTTTTCTAGTGGGTAATTTTACTGTCACTATAAAGTTCTTTGAGGGTTGGGTTGATTTTGTGGGCGGGTTGGGTTTCTGTATGGGATGGTGTCATGCTGACCTTACGACTTTTATGTTTGCTGTTCTTTTTTTGCTGTTTTGTCCTTTTGTTTTTTGCAATTATTTTATTTTCATTTTCCGATCACAGACTTCTGATAGATACTCTAATGGGTAGAGAGTTGAGATTTTTGAGTTGGAATGTCAAGGGCTTAAACCATCCAGTTAAGAGAAATAGAGTTCTTGCTCATCTTCGACAGCTCAAAGCAGAGGTTGCTTTCTTGCAAGAAACCCATTTACGCACCGTAGATCATAATCACCTCAATCGTGGTTGGAAGGGGCAGATTTTTCATTCTTCTTTCCAAGCAAAGGCAAGAGGTGTAGCTATTTTGATTAATACGAATGTACCCTTTATACCAAAAGACATTATATCAGATAAGAATGGCCGCTATATAATTGTTGTAGGCACGCTATGCAATAGGAATATAACTTTAGCTAACTTTTATGCTCCTAATTTTGATGATGTCAGTTTTTTTAAACATTCTCTCTCTCTTATTCCTGATCTAAACTCACACTCTCTTATACTTGGGGGAGACTTTAATTGTGTCCTTGACCCACTGCTTGACCGGTCATCATCTAGACCATGCGCTGCAAATAAATCATCCATTTTTCTAAATAATTATTTTTCTGAATATGGTCTATCAGATGTATGGCGGCGTTTGTACCCGAAAAAAAGAGAGTATTCTTTTTTTTCAAATGTTCATCACTCTTACTCGAATTGATTACTTTGTTCTGGATAATGGTTTAATTTCTAAAGTTCAGTCTTGTGCATATGAAAGTATTATTATATCAGACCATGCTCCTCTTACTCTTGATCTGACCTTTTCAAATTTGCCTCCACCTAGGAGGAACTGGCGTTTTAATACTTCACTCTTGGCAGATGATAATTTTATTTCCTTTGTTGCTGACCAAATTCCTTTTTTCTTGAGCGTTAATAAATCAGCGGAAGTTTCAGACTCAACAGTATGGGAGGCCCTTAAGGCATATATTAGAGGCCAAATTATTTCATACGGTGCTAATACAAGAAAGCTCTCTAAAGAAAAGCAAATTTCACTCGCTAATGATATTTCAAAAATAGATGAACAATATGCTAGGTTTCCCACATCAGATTTGTATAAGAAACGTCTTAAACTTAAATCAGAGCTCGATTTGCTTTCAACCAACGATATAGAGGACCTTTTGAGGAAAACCAGGAGCGTTTTTTATGAAAGTGGGGAAAAATCCGGAAAAGTTTTAGCTAATCAGCTGCGAGGGCTACGTGCTAAACAAATTATAAGTGGTCTTCGTCTAGATAACGGGGAGGTCACAACTGATCAAAATACTATTAACGACAAGTTCAGAGATTTTTATTCTACTTTGTATACATCTGAACCCTCTTCGCAGGGGGATATCGAAGATTTTCTTGGCCGATTAAATCTCCCTACTTTATCCTTAGATGTTTGCAACCTTTTAGAGGCACCAATTTCTCAGGAGGAAGTGGCGGCTGCTATCTCTTCTCTACAATCTGGTAAAACCCCAGGACCTGACGGTTTTCCGTCAGAATTCTATAAAAAATTCTCAGTACAACTCGCTCCTTTTTTGACATCTGTTTTCTCTGAGTCTCTTAGGACTAGGACTCTTCCCCCAACGTTAAATCAAGCCTGTATCTCTTTGTTACTGAAAAAGGATAAAGACCCCTTAGACTGTGCGTCATATAGGCCCATTTCTTTGCTTAACTGCGACGTTAAAATCTTAGCGAAGGTACTTGCCTCAAGACTCGAAGATGTTCTTCCCACTATCATCTTTCCTGATCAAACAGGGTTTATAAAAAATCGTCAATCTTTTTTTAATATCCGCCGTTTACTTAATGTGGTATACTCTCAGCATCAGGCCGTTCCAGAATGTGTTGTCTCTTTAGACGCAGAGAAGGCGTTCGACAGGGTTGAGTGGGAGTACCTTTTTTTAGTTTTAGAAAAATTTGGATTTGGCCCAGTCTTTCTTTCTTGGATTAAATTACTTTATAGTGCTCCCTCTGCAGTAGTCCTAAGCAATGGTTTGTACTCTATGCCATTTAATTTGCATCGCGGAACCCGGCAGGGCTGTCCGCTAAGCCCACTACTATTTGCTTTAGCTATTGAGCCTTTGGCAATCGCCCTACGCCAGAGTCAGCAGATCACTGGAATTACCAGAGGTGAGACTGTACATAAGGTAACTCTATATGCAGACGATCTACTGCTTTTTGTATCAAATCCACAAACTTCTTTACCCGCAGCTCTATCTTTGCTTGAGGATTTTGGTCGGTTTTCCGGTTACAGGCTTAATCTGCACAAGAGTGAACTTTTTCCAATTAACAAGGTAGATATGCAATTACAATATTCCAACATACCACTGAAACTAGTCAAGAATAAGTTCACTTATCTTGGGGTCTGTATCACTCGCCATCATAAGCATCTTTTTAAACATAATTTTGGCATGCTTCTTGAACGGATTAAGAAAGATCTTTCTAAATGGTCACCTTTAAAGATTTCCCTCATTGGACGCATTAATTCCATTAAAATGGTGGTGCTTCCTAAATTTCTTTATCTTTTTCAGTGTTTACCTTTATTTCTTCCCCTGTCTTTTTTTAAATCTTTGGACTCTGTTATCTCCTCTTTCATTTGGAATGGTAAGCACCCTCGTCTACGCAAAGCATACCTTCAGAGGCCTAGATGCAATGGTGGTATGTCCTTACCTAATTTTAAGTTTTATTACTGGGCAGCTAACATACGAAATACACTTTATTGGTGGCATTATCACCTTTTGCCCAATAGACCGTCCTGGGTGGACATGGAAATAAATGCTTGTAAGCTAATTTCCCTTCCAGCACTTCTTGCATATAATCTACAGTCAGCCTCTTATACTTCTGTCGACTGCCCAGTGGTAAAACACTCGTTGAGGATTTGGATCCAATTCAGGAGATCATTTGGTTTTAGGGATCCCTCTCTTCTTAGCCCTGTGTTCCGTAATCATTTTTTTTCACCTTCAATGCAGGATGGTACATTCAAGAGTTGGTCTAACAAGGGGATAAAATGTTTCAAAGATTTATTTGTGAATAATGTATTCGCTTCTTTTGAGGAATTGGTATTACATTTTGGTCTTACTAAGTCAAATTTTTTTAGATTCTTGCAAGTAAGACAGTACGTTAAGTCACTTTTACCAGACTTTCCACTGATGCCTCCTGAAAATCCTTTGGATAGTTTCCTTTCATGTAATGTAATAGCTAAAGGCTCAATTGCTATTATTTATAATTTAATGATGAATTTGGCATCTTCATCTCTGGATAACATTAAAAGAGCTTGGGAGGAAGACCTTGATAGACCACTCTCCGAAGACACATGGAACTCTGTTCTTAAACAGGTCCACTCATCTTCAATATGTGCTCGGCATTCGCTTATACAGTTCAAAGTAGTACACAGAGCTCATATATCCAAAGTTAAACTAGCTCAAATGTTTCGTGGTACTAATCCTGTGTGTAATAGATGTCAATGTGCTGAGGGAACGTTAATTCACATGTTTTGGACATGTCCCAAATTAGAGCATTACTGGCGATCCGTATTTCTCACCCTGTCTGCGGTCCTTCCGCACAGATTAGAGCCAGAACCTCTGGTGGCATTATTTGGAGTCGCTCCAGAGGAGATATGGTTGTCAGCATCAATGTGTAAGGTCCTTGCTTTCTCTTCCCTGATCGCACGTAGAGCAATATTATTAAAGTGGAAAGACCCCTTGCCACCCACTCACACTCAATGGATCAAAGATATGATGTCTTGTCTCAGCCTTGAAAAAATTAGGTATTCGCTAAGAGGGTCGGAAAAACAATTTTTTAAGCTGTGGCGCTCTTTTATTGACTATGTTGATAAATCTGGTTAATCAATGCCTTTACTATGGACTTTTTATTTATTTTTATTTATTTATTTTATTTTATTTATTTATTTTATTTTTATTATTGTTATTATTATTTTTTATTATTATTCTTTATGTAAGTATGTATTTGATGTATTTGGTTGGAGGTTAATGTATGTGAGCATGTTTGTATGTATATTTTGTTGGATTTAACGGACAGTATGGACGCTGACCTAAGGGGTGGGGGATTGTGAATGTGATTTATGTTGTTAAAAATAATAAAAAACAAACTTTGAACCAGAAAGATTATTTGTTTTTAATTAACTTTAGTCAAATGTATTTGACTGTGTATGAACTGTTCTAAAGTGTGAACCAAATGGCCCATCCTGTCAGGACATCATGAGGTTACACTATCATTGGCTCTCCATGGGGTGTTATTGTGTTGTTTGTAGCACATTTGTTACCAGGTATAAAGGTCTGGTCTCACAGCAGTACCTTGGGTTAAGATTGTTTGAAGGATGACATGCTAACATCACTGCTGAAGAACTGCTACACTGCTACCTTCAATAAATTCTTCTCCCCACAAGAACTTTGGTCAAGCTTACTTATTTTATGTATTAGAGAAATCTAGTACATTGGCGAGCCACCTAAACTACTGCTCAACCAAATACAGCAAAATCTAACAAGATATATAGTTGAGTATCATCAGCATAACAATGAAAACTAATCCCATATTTTCTAATAATATCACCAAGGGGCAACATGTATATTGAAAATAGCAGAGGACCTAGGACAGATCCTTGTGAGTAGTTGTATCCTATACTGTACGTCAATAATGATTTATGACCATGATTTATGACCGGATTTATGGGCACCATGTCAGCGTTGATTGACAGGTTGTCATATGTCAAATGTATACATGGATAGATTTCTGACCTGATTTATGGGTATATGACCCCTCTGTCACCCTGCCTGTCACGTCACCGGGGTCCTGTCAGCCCTAACTGACGTGACAGTAGGTGTTTGTAAATCAAAAGATCTAAACAGATGACATTTGTTGGATTTATGAGTGGATTTATGATGTTTTTATCACTCACCTGGTGCCATGGGGTTTTTATGGCGTTCCTTCCAGGTCTGTAGCTAACGGTCAGTCTGGAGGTGTTGGGGGTCTTCTTGATTGTGGAAAATTGGCTGAGCAAAGGATGTGTATTGCCACCTTATGTTTGTTTGATCTGTATGTTATATGTTAATGCCTAGTCAGGGGGGTCTTCCTGGTTGTGGAAAAAGTGGCTGAGTAATGGGTGATGTGGTGGCTCCTTAAGAGGACCAATGCTTGTTTGATTTGTATGGCATATGTTATTGCCTAGTCACCAATTTGTTCCTACCGGCTTGTCTACATCGGCTTCTGAATAAGGAAGGTTGTCAGGATGTCTACCTTTCCAGGTTGGGGGTAAAAAAAAAAAAAGGTGTCATGTTTGAGGGTTGTTCTTTGTTTTTGGGGGGATGGAAGGCATCCAAACACGTGTCTAACGTCAAACCCCTAAACGGTTCAGTTCTGCTTGATCTATAGGCTAAATGTTGATAGCTAAGACATCGCTGTTTTGATTGTATGAAAACTGAAACATAGAATTAAAGAATTCACCAATTGATGAAAATTTCTAAATGCGTCTGAAAAAGGTGCTATGTCTGGGCAAGTTTTTCTTTATCATCTCAGCGTGTGTATGCTAACACCTCTGTAGGATCAGAACAACCTAATCTGTAGCTTGAATAGATAAACTTATGAGAAGCAGTCTTAAGTTAAAAATTATTCAAACCACCAACTATCCATTTACTTCTGACAGTGAAGGTGATTGTGGGGTCTAACTGACAGCGGACGACAGTATCCTCTTTGTGCTTGTGTTAATGGCTTTACAGCATTCGCTCATATAGATGTGCACAGAATCATGCTTGAGTTCAGTTCAGTTCATTTTATTTATAAAGCCCAATAAAACAACAATGGTTGACCATTGTGCTAAACGACATTGTTTAAATGAAAAGTACATAACATGATATGACAAGACAAACAAATAAACATTTTAAATAAGCCCTGCTTTAGACAAATAATCAACACTTTGGCTGATTATTTGGACTCTCTCACACACACACACACACACACACACACACACACAAATCTGAGTATACTAAATTTTAAGTATGAGCAAAAATGTTGTTTTACTTTTGTTATTTAATAAATGTTTTCATTTTAATCTAGCCCATAGATAGTATGTGTACTTTAAAAGAACAAATATACATTTCACTTAAAACTTCTCAGTAAAACAATTACACCTACGGTTTTAAACATGTTTAAAAAGTTTTAAACACATTGTCACTAAAGCAAGTCATGCTGTCTATTGTCTTTAAATTAAACTTTAGTTTTTTATTTCTTTAAAACAGCCTGATGATAATGCACCCAAGTGCTTTTCTCACACGAGTAGAAAACTCTTTGGATGTGTTTGTGACAAACACACAATTTTTTACTTCAGAAAAGTTTTTTATTTTTTGTAAATGTATGACTGAACCTCTCTCATTTGACAGACCTACGTTTTCAAATTATTTATTATTTCAAATTATGTTTAACAGCCACAGGGAATACATGTTTTTTTCTAATGTTCAGGAAAACTTTATTGGTGTAAATTTCTCACCTAGAACACAAAACTTGGTTTACTAAACACTAAATGGTTTACTAAAAGATTAAAGCACCAGCATCTGTGATTTGCAAAATGAAAGGGATATAAAATATAAGGATGTTTCAACTATTATCATCATTTCCTTTTGACCCTAATAAACTGGTAATGAATTTACTATGACAACCGATACAATGTAGGCTACAGTTCTCATACTATGTGTGTAAATAGCTGTGCTAAAACATTTATGAGTATTTTTGCACGCCAACAGATTGTGTCAGGTATACGTCTCATCTAAGAAGTGTTTTGTAAATAACATTTTGTTTTAATTTTTTTACATTACTAGATTTAGACATATTATCAAGATTTCAGATGGCCGTTCACAATTTTTGTTGGACTGTGTATGTTTTTAGGTGAAGACACCTCTTTGTGAGCTGTCATCATAACAGGAATAAATGAAAATTAAGAAATTAAGTAACAGTAACAGTAATTAAGTAACTTTTCTTTTTGAGAAATTTCTTTTAGTGCAACTTTGTGTCTGTCCATGATGTGCGAACACACGAAACATCAACATGAAAATTAAGTCTTGCTGTTTTACCCTTAAAACTATTACAACTGAAACAAATCAAACTATTGCCCTGAAAGCTGCACATTCATTTAAGTTTGAGCATGTTTCCACACTCTTGTATTGATAAATTTAATCCATAACCTTTCATACACTCAAGAGACCAAATCTCTAAGAAAGCGTGTATAGCAAGACAAGAAAATGTTTATAATGCATATAGAATTCGGAAAATCTGTTTCATAAACAATTGTGAAAGGATAACTGAATTTAGTCATCTTGCTCAGATAGCAGATGACACAATTCATATTTCGTATGTTTGGCTGTATTTGTTTTAAGACTCCTCTGCAAGCTCATGCTAATCCATGCATGGGAAACAGAGCATGACGAGCACATACTTATTCATTTAAGAAAATGATTGAACATTTGACTGAACTTTTTATTATTTTGACAAACCTCCATTTCAAATTATTTCCCTCAAGGTGTTTATCCACAGAATCTTTTTCAACACAACGACATTAAACATTAAAGAATGTCATCAGTCACTGTCACCATCTTCTTTGACTCAAATAAAGCAACATCTCAGGTGTACGTAAGCATCTACAATGTGTGCATGTGCTAAACATCTTTGTTTCTCCACTTCTGTCATATTTATTTGATGTAATGCAAACATATTTTGAGAACTACGATGTTCCACGCTTTTGTAAATGTTATAGAAATAATTCAAACATAATCTATACATAGGAATTATCTTTGCGCAAAGCAAATTGACTAAAAATCATTGAATTACAAAATGCAAAAATGTATACATCATTTAAGAAAAATTGCTATAATGCATACAGAATACAGAAATCCTCCTCTTGATCTATTGTGACTGACATTTTACTAAGTCAGACGGTCAGGATTATGGACGACACGGCTCACATTTTGTTTGTTGGACTGTAAGTGTCACTACTATGACTGTACTGTAGATGAGGCCTTCTCTCTGAGAGCCATCAGCATTCAGTGTTTACAGAAATAAATGAAAATTAAGAAAATTTCTTGAGAGTGTTTGACTAAGTCGGTATTTCTTTTTAGCTCGATTATTCATCTATTTGATGTGAGACCCCATTAAGTATCGACACAAAAATTAAGGCGTGCTGTTTTACACTTACGACTGAATTGACATATCTTACCATTGTGCTTAAAGCTACACATTCAGTAAAGTTTGAGGTCGTACACAGTCTTGAAAAGGTATATTGATCATGATCATCTGGGTATATTTTTGTAAATGTTGTTTTAAATTACTTTTTTCTTACGCCACTACATCTAGAGCTCTTGTTCAGATGTGCACATTTTATTTGTCGTACTCGTTTCAACATTTCAGCTTGAGATTAAAGCGTAGGTAATGTGACCGCAATTAAGAACCATGACATTATACTACATTCCCTTTTGAAAAGGTTATAGACATAGTCGTTTATACAGGAAATATGTTTGCACAACAGAAATATGTATCAGTATAACAAATACCTAATACTGAAATCCTCTCTTCTAAATTTGTTGAAGTTTTTAATGCCGATTTTGATGGCCTACCTGATACCACGCTATACTTTTCATTGTTTTTAGAGGAAGACTATTCTCAGAATCTGGTCAATCATGTCGCAGTGTTTGCAGGAAAATATGAACAAATACATTATAAGAAAATAAAAGCATAGTCCTTCTACAAGAGATTGTTTAAACCGAGATTGTGATGTACTGTAGAGCTTTTTCTGGTCCGTCTTCGAAGTGGCCACGAGACACACAGATCTTACAGTTTCTCTGTTACATGTACATCTATTTCATTTAGAACTAGAAGTTGCACATTACAAGTTGAAGACAGTGTGGAAACACTATTTTCTTTGTACGCGTCTCTAAACATGACTTTAATAAATAAATCACAGATGTCATGTAGTTAATTCATTGAAAGGTGCATGTTTTTGACCATTTTAGATGGACCGCACCAGCACACAGACACATGTTTTAGGTATTTATCTGACCAAAAGGTTTGATCCTGGGGAAACACGCACAACAGCAGCTGTGTTGTCTTTATAACTGATCCACTTTTATTAAAACAATGCGGCATGAAGTTACTGTATCCAACAGCACAGTTCCTTGAAATATTGTAGTATATATATATTTTTTTCCCTTCTAAATATCATGTATTTAGCTTAAATATTAGTTGTTAAGTGTTTACAAAGTTGTCATGCCTGTTGTTGAATTTTATAACATACATTTCACCAAACCTAAAGGACTGAAAAATAGGTTTAGCTTAAGCCCGCATTTCAGCTGTTAGCCTGAAAATGCAAGTGAACTGAGATTTCATACTGAGATAATCTACAGAACGTAAAACAAGCTCACAGTTTTGGATTCTAGTTTATGTTGAATATTGTTTGTTACAGTTTCACAGGTTTAACACCTCATTACATGAAGACACGTACTGTATAAATCACAAAATTTTTCACTGCAGTAGGCCGACTCTGAAACCAGGCCGAAAAAAAAAAAATTTGCTTGAGATTTAGCTGTATGAGAATTGTTGTGTTTTTTCTTTCTATGATTTGTTCGTGTTCATCATATTTATCAATATTTATGTGGATTTCCATGATTTAATAAAATATTTAACAAAATGTTTGGGTAATGTGTGTGAGTATAGAATGAGGCACAAGGATCTTTGAAAAATTTGTATCCTAAAATATCCATGTAACACTCGGAATCATTTAAGATTGAGAATAATAATAATACAATTAACACATTAACATTTTACAGGAGATGTGAATGTGAGTTCTTGGCTGATTTGTACATTATTAAATTAAAATAAATCTATTAGAAATTTTCATGAACTGAAGGTGTAAACAAAAACACTGTGCATTTAACAGCGAGATACTTTTAACGTCTTGTTCGCAAGAAAAACATAAGATTGTTGTGAGATATAAACCGCAAATTTTTTCATAGCGTTACGCTTTGAAACCAGAACCGTTTTTTTACGTTTCCATGACTTTGTTCGCTCTTTCTGTTTGAATTTGTGTACCGTGGTTTCACCATCCTTATCTTATTTTCCCACCTAATTGTAATTGTCAGGCCTTACGCTTTGTCTCGTTAGCTCCTCTTTGTTCTCATAAGTCAATATTTCTACGAATTTGGTTGATTTAATAAAATATTGCGTCTTCATTCGAGACATTTACGTTATATTATCATATCATCCTAGTTTATATCAGATATACAAGATTGTTTCTTATTAAATATTATTAAATTGCTAACAACAAACAAAAAAGTATCTTAGGCCTGACCAGCGTTTATGGCTTTCCTGATGACAACCCCACCCCTGTACACCACGCAACAAGTTGAGGGTGGGTCCGTACGCTAAAACCAACGACGACCGACCCCGATAAACTCAGTTACGGCGTCGCTACCAGGTTTGAAAGCGCAGACGGTGAGCTACTGTAAGGTCTTGTCAAATGTTATTTACATGGATCGACAGAATCACCTTCAAGAAACCAAATCGCCTGTGCCTGACTCGCTCTGCAATTTTTCTACTAATAACTCTCCGGCGGATCTGAACCATGAACCGGAAATTGAAACTGAAAGCGAAATTCCACAGTGCCGTCATGGATTAAAACAGTCGGTCCAGATTCTAGGAAACGGCGAAAACATTCTATATCGATTAGGGGACAAAGTTTATCTCCTGGAGAGAATTGAATTCTGAAAAGGATGTCTGACGCCGCGCAAAAGCTAATGGATCGTGACCGGAGTTCTGGGTATGCTGCAGATGAGCAACTGGACTGCGACTGCGGTACGGGGAAAACGTGTTTTGTAAAAGACGTCGTAGACCCCACGTTTAAACCACATTACGGAGGACAAATGATCGACCTGATGCGTAAGATCATCGCGACGGCGTGCGATCCAAATCACGATTGTACGGAAGATACCAAACGCGAAACAACCCTCAAGAACGAAATGAAAATTGTAAGAAGCCTGAAATATCCATGGCCTGATTTGACTAACATGTTTCTTACCAGCAGGGAGCCGGTGTTCCGGAGAATTCAGTTCCCCTGTTTCCCCCTCATAGCGCATGCGCAACTTCAGCAGTGTTGCCAAGTGTTGCCGGTTTTCGTAGAGAGATTTCGTGGTTTTGAGTAGCAATTGGGCGAGTTTTGTTGTGAAAACTTGGCAACCCTGATTCAGTACGAAAATCATGACGTCATGATTTCGCCCAGGCGAAGAGAGTGCTTTTGCTGTCTTTTCGCAAACGAGCAAGGTTCATTTCACCATGTGCATTAGACAAGTTGTGATTAAATACATGTATTAATGCACATAATGTCATTTTCAATCGCTACAAAGTCAGATTTCCCTGCTAATTCTACCTTTTGCCTGTTTTATTAACTGTGACCTGATGCATTACGATTAGACAGTTAAATTCCTTCATTCTTTTGTTCGTACGCCCATTTTCCATTTTATTGTTATTGTTGTTGTTTGTGTTAGTGTGTGTGTAGTGTATGCGAGTGCACTTTTATGCCTTGTCGAAATAATAACAAATAAACTATATTGCGCTGCACAATGAGTAGTCTCTTTTATTATTTTAGGTAACTGATGCTCGTGATGATTTTAATGCCATAATTACGTCTAACCAGTTTTAGCTGCAGAACAGTGTCTTTACATTTAAAACACAGGGGGAACACAATTTTTCAGAGACCTAAAGGAAAGTGGTTCCTCCCTGTATATTACCTTCTGAGTATTTAAATTACAAAACAATACAGTCATGCTGGTGATGTTTTCGATGTCATAATTATGTGCAACCACTTTCATCTACAGAACAGTGTTTTTTTTTTTACATAACATATTTACCTGGATGCAGTGTTTGTTTGTTTGTTATTTTGTGTCAATATTAATTTGTCATTTAAGTAGAGGGTTTTTAAAAAAATAATTACACAAAACTTGGGCGTGTAACTCCTTTTTCAATATGTAGTCACTATCATACAGTTTTTGAATTATTTAATTTTTAAATAATTTTCCTTCAAAAAAAAAAAAAAAACAATTTTTTTGGATGCATTGGGAGAGTCTCCGACAAAAGTAAAGAAGTGCCTGGAAAAAGCAAGGTAAGACATGGAAAGAATTTGTAGTATTAAAGCTAAAATGGCAATGTGGAACATGAATTAATATTTCTTTTCCTTTTAGAGCTTTTATGAGGAGTAAAGGCTGCAAAGTTTCAAGGTGGACCTGTGCTAAAGTTCCTTATCCACTGCAACAAGACGGCACATCTTGTGGTGTTTTTGTATGCAAGGTATAGGGAAAAATGAGGCCCTTAATTTGAATTGTTTTAGTTTGAAAATGGCACTTTTTAGTTTGCAGAAATAAAATCTTGAGGAATGAAGCAATCACCTTCTCCAATTCAGAGAAGGAATTGCAATCATAAGACAAGAAATAAAAGACACCCTTGTGCAGGAATCAGGTAAATACTCAGGAATCAGGATTACAGTTACTGCAAAATTGTTAATTTTACAACTGTTTAAGCAGTGTGTTATATTAACAAAGTTCAATTATTCTTGTTCCGTATGTTTAAGAGGATTTTGTTTCTATATTACTGCGAGTTAAATAATAAATGTGACAATGTTATTTATATACTCTTTTATAGAAGATTTAAACAGTCTCTGTCATTTTTATGGACTACGCAATGACCAAAGTGATTCAGACGTAACACTTGCATGGGCAATTGGGGACTTTATTTTATTTATTTTTGCTTTTAATCAAACGTAGTACTATCTTATGTTTGGTCCTTGCTAAACTGGCAGAAGTTGTTACACATTGTTTTAATATAATCCATTATGGTGATTTAACATTGTATGATCTTTCAGATTGCCTGTGATGGATGTGACAGGTGGTACCACCAGTCATGTGTTGGCAACCCACCAGTGAATGAAGACTATTATTGCCCAATGTGTATGTGTTGAGTCTGTATACTGTTTTTGTTTTTTGTTTTTCTTCTCAAATTGCACTTGTATTTAATTTTGTTTCTAAGTATTTAATTATGACATTAAAAATAATCTGGATCATCACTCTGAGTTACCAACAATAATAAAAGAGACTACCCATTGTGCAACATAATCTATTTGTTATTATTTCAACAAGGCTTAAGTTGTTTGACAGAAACACACACACACACCAACAACAACAAAATGGAAATGGGCGTCCGAACAAAAGCATGATGAAGGGATTTATCGTAGCCTAATATATGACGTTACACTTCATAAAACAGGGCAGGCCAAAATGTTAGAATTATCGACTCTATGTAGCGATTGAACAGGACGTTACGTACATTAATATATGTATTTAATTATAAATTTTCTAATGAACATGGTGAAATGAACCTTGTGCTTGCAAAAAGACAAAACCGCTGACTGATTTTCGTACTGAAGTTGCGCATGCGCTGTGAGGGGGAAACAGGGGAACTGAATTCTCCGGAACACCGGTCTGTCTAATTACCAGAAAAATTTTGGATGTGATGTCTGAATGTGAGGATGAGATGGACATTAATGAGGTTCTCTGTCTGTGTACGTCTGTGACAGATCTATGCATGTTGTTGGCTGTTAAAAATTGTGATTCTATGACATGCGAAATTGTTGCATCGCTGGTTGATTTTATATTTGAGCAAAACATATTTGTCTGCAGAGATTTCCTTTTCTGGCTAGACCACCGGTTTAATGTCGTTACTACTGTTTGTTTGTAAATTTGATCATTTTCTTCACTCAATGTACGATTGTACAATTATTGTTGAAATAAAAGGTTGACTCACCTAACTTGTTATTCTGTTCTCTGACTTCATAAAAACGTCTTTATTTAAAATATTTAAATGTAACGATTTCCACAGTACAGATAGCAAGTTTAATAATATTTAATAAGAAACAATCTTGTATATCTGATATAAACTAGGATGATATGATAATATAACGTAAATGTCTCGAATGAAGACGCAATATTTTATTAAATCAACCAAATTCGTAGAAATATTGACTTATGAGAACAAAGAGGAGCTAACGAGACAAAGCGTAAGGCCTGACAATTACAATTAGGTGGGAAAATAAGATAAGGATGGTGAAACCACGGTACACAAATTCAAACAGAAAGAGCGAACAAAGTCATGGAAACGTAAAAAAACGGTTCTGGTTTCAAAGCGTAACGCTATGAAAAAATTTGCGGTTTATATCTCACAACAATCTTATGTTTTTCTTGCGAACAAGGCGTTAAAAGTATCTCGCTGTTAAATGCACAGTGTTTTTGTTTACACCTTCAGTTCATGACAATTTCTAATAGATTTATTTTAATTTAATAATGTACAAATCAGCCAAGAACTCACATTCACATCTCCTGTAAAATGTTAATGTGTTAATTGTATTATTATTCTCAATCTTAAATGATTCCGAGTGTTACATTGATATTTTAGGATACAAATTTTTCAAAGATCCTTGTGCCACATTCTATACTCACACACATTACCCAAACATTTTGTTAAATATTTTATTAAATCATGGAAATCCACATAAATATTGATAAATATGATGAACACGAACAAATCATAGAAAGAAAAAACACAACAATTCTCATACAGCTAAGTCTCAAGCAAATTTTTTTTTTTTTGGCCTGGTTTCAGAGTCGGCCTACTGCAGTGAAAAACTTTGTGATTTATACAGTACGTGTCTTCAAGTAATGAGGTGTTAAACCTGTGAAACTGTAACAAACAATATTCAACATAAACTAGAATCCAAAACTGTGAGCTTGTTTTACGTTCTGTAGATTATCTCGGTATGAAATCTCAGTTCACTTGCATTTTCAGGCTAACAGCTGAAATGCAGACTTAAGCTAAACCTATTTTTCAGTCCTTTAGGTTTGGTGAAATGTATGTTATAAAATTCAACAACAGGCATGACAACTTTGTAAACACTTAACAACTAATATTTAAGCTAAATACATGATATTTAGAAGGGAAAATAATATATATATACTACAATATTTCAAGGAACTGTGCTGTTGGATACAGTAACTTCATGCCGCATTGTTTTAATAAAAGTGGATCAGTTATAAAGACAACACAGCTGCTGTTGTGCGTGTTTCCCCAGGATCAAACCTTTTGGTCAGATAAATACCTAAAACATGTGTCTGTGTGCTGGTGCGGTCCATCTAAAATGGTCAAAAACATGCACCTTTCAATGAATTAACTACATGACATCTGTGATTTATTTATTAAAGTCATGTTTAGAGACGCGTACAAAGAAAATAGTGTTTCCACACTGTCTTCAACTTGTAATGTGCAACTTCTAGTTCTAAATGAAATAGATGTACATGTAACAGAGAAACTGTAAGATCTGTGTGTCTCGTGGCCACTTCGAAGACGGACCAGAAAAAGCTCTACAGTACATCACAATCTCGGTTTAAACAATCTCTTGTAGAAGGACTATGCTTTTATTTTCTTAATGTATTTGTTCATATTTTCCTGCAAACACTCGCGACATGATTGACCAGATTCTGAGAATAGTCTTCCTCTAAAAACAATGAAAAAGTATAGCGTGGTATCAGGTAGGCCATCAAAATCGGCATTAAAAACTTCAACAAATTTAGAAGAGAGGATTTCAGTATTAGGTATTTGTTATACTGATACATATTTCTGTTGTGCAAACATATTTCCTGTATAAACGACTATGTCTATAACCTTTTCAAAGGGAATGTAGTATAATGTCATGGTTCTTAATTGCGGTCACATTACCTACGCTTTAATCTCAAGCTGAAATGTTGAAACGAGTACGACAAATAAAATGTGCACATCTGAACAAGAGCTCTAGATGTAGTGGCGTAAGAAAAAAGTAATTTAAAACAACATTTACAAAAATATACCCAGATGATCATGATCAATATACCTTTTCAAGACTGTGTACGACCTCAAACTTTACTGAATGTGTAGCTTTAAGCACAATGGTAAGATATGTCAATTCAGTCGTAAGTGTAAAACAGCACGCCTTAATTTTTGTGTCGATACTTAATGGGGTCTCACATCAAATAGATGAATAATCGAGCTAAAAGAAATACCGACTTAGTCAAACACTCTCAAGAAATTTTCTTAATTTTCATTTATTTCTGTAAACACTGAATGCTGATGGGTCTCAGAGAGAAGGCCTCATCTACAGTACAGTCATAGTAGTGACACTTACAGTCCAACAAACAAAATGTGAGCCGTGTCGTCCATAATCCTGACCGTCTGACTTAGTAAAATGTCAGTCACAATAGATCAAGAGGAGGATTTCTGTATTCTGTATGCATTATAGCAATTTTTCTTAAATGATGTATACATTTTGCATTTTGTAATTCAATGATTTTTAGTCAATTTGCTTTGCAAAGATAATTCCTATGTATAGATTATGTTTGAATTATTTCTATAACATTTACAAAAGCGTGGAACATCGTAGTTCTCAAAATATGTTTGCATTACATCAAATAAATATGACAGAAGTGGAGAAACAAAGATGTTTAGCACATGCACACATTGTAGATGCTTACGTACACCTGAGATGTTGCTTTATTTGAGTCAAAGAAGATGGTGACAGTGACTGATGACATTCTTTAATGTTTAATGTCGTTGTGTTGAAAAAGATTCTGTGGATAAACACCTTGAGGGAAATAATTTGAAATGGAGGTTTGTCAAAATAATAAAAAGTTCAGTCAAATGTTCAATCATTTTCTTAAATGAATAAGTATGTGCTCGTCATGCTCTCTTTCCCATGCATGGATTAGCATGAGCTTGCAGAGGAGTCTTAAAACAAATACAGCCAAACATACGAAATATGAATTGTGTCATCTGCTATCTGAGCAAGATGACTAAATTCAGTTATGCTTTCACAATTGTTTATGAAACAGATTTTCCGAATTCTATATGCATTATAAACATTTTCTTGTCTTGCTATACACGCTTTCTTAGAGATTTGGTCTCTTGAGTGTATGAAAGGTTATGGATTAAATTTATCAATACAAGAGTGTGGAAACATGCTCAAACTTAAATGAATGTGCAGCTTTCAGGGCAATAGTTTGATTTGTTTCAGTTGTAATAGTTTTAAGGGTAAAACAGCAAGACTTAATTTTCATGTTGATGTTTCGTGTGTTCGCACATCATGGACAGACACAAAGTTGCACTAAAAGAAATTTCTCAAAAAGAAAAGTTACTTAATTACTGTTACTGTTACTTAATTTCTTAATTTTCATTTATTCCTGTTATGATGACAGCTCACAAAGAGGTGTCTTCACCTAAAAACATACACAGTCCAACAAAAATTGTGAACGGCCATCTGAAATCTTGATAATATGTCTAAATCTAGTAATGTAAAAAAAATTAAAACAAAATGTTATTTACAAAACACTTCTTAGATGAGACGCATACCTGACACAATCTGTTGGCGTGCAAAAATACTCATAAATGTTTTAGCACAGCTATTTACACACATAGTATGAGAACTGTAGCCTACATTGTATCGGTTGTCATAGTAAATTCATTACCAGTTTATTAGGGTCAAAAGGAAATGATGATAATAGTTGAAACATCCTTATATTTTATATCCCTTTCATTTTGCAAATCACAGATGCTGGTGCTTTAATCTTTTAGTAAACCATTTAGTGTTTAGTAAACCAAGTTTTGTGTTCTAGGTGAGAAATTTACACCAATAAAGTTTTCCTGAACATTAGAAAAAAACATGTATTCCCTGTGGCTGTTAAACATAATTTGAAATAATAAATCATTTGAAAACGTAGGTCTGTCAAATGAGAGAGGTTCAGTCATACATTTACAAAAAATAAAAATAAAAAACTTTTCTGAAGTAAAAAATTGTGTGTTTGTCACAAACACATCCAAAGAGTTTTCTATTCTTGTGAGAAAAGCACTTGGGTGCATTATCATCAGGCTGTTTTAAAGAAATAAAAAACTAAAGTTTAATTTAAAGACAATAGACAGCATGACTTGCTTTAGTGACAATGTGTTTAAAACTTTTTAAACATGTTTAAAACCGTAGGTGTAATTGTTTTACTGAGAAGTTTTAAGTGAAATGTATATTTGTTCTTTTAAAGTACACATACTATCTATGGGCTAGATTAAAATGAAAACATTTATTAAATAACAAAAAGTAAAAACAACATTTTTGCTCATACTTAAAATTTAGTATACTCAGATTTGTGTGTGTGTGTGTGAGAGAGTCCAAATAATCAGCCAAAGTGTTGATTATTTGTCTAAAGCAGGGCTTATTTAAAATGTTTATTTGTTTGTCTTGTCATATCATGTTATGTACTTTTCATTTAAACAATGTCGTTTAGCACAATGGTCAACCATTGTTGTTTTATTGGGCTTTATAAATAAAATGAACTGAACTGAACTCAAGCATGATTCTGTGCACATCTATATGAGCACAACGAGGATACTGTCGTCCGCTGTCAGTTAGACCCCACAATCACCTTCACTGTCAGAAGTAAATGGATAGTTGGTGGTTTGAATAATTTTTAACTTAAGACTGCTTCTCATAAGTTTATCTATTCAACCTACAGATTAGGTTGTTCTGATCCTACAGAGGTGTTAGCATACACACGCTGAGATGATAAAGAAAAACTTGCCCAGACATAGCACCTTTTTCAGACGCATATAGAAATTTTCATCAATTGGTGAATTCTTTAATTCTATGTTTCAGTTTTCATACAATCAAAACAGCGATGTCTTAGCTATCAACATTTAGCCTATAGATCAAGCAGAACTGAACCGTTTAGGGGTTTGACGTTAGACACGTGTTTGGATGCCTTCCATCCCCCCAAAAACAAAGAACAACCCTCAAACATGACACCTTTTTTTTTTTTACCCCCAACCTGGAAAGGTAGACATCCTGACAACCTTCCTTATTCAGAAGCCGATGTAGACAAGCCGGTAGGAACAAATTGGTGACTAGGCAATAACATATGCCATACAAATCAAACAAACATTGGTCCTCTTAAGGAGCCACCACATCACCCATTACTCAGCCACTTTTTCCACAACCAGGAAGACCCCCCTGACTAGGCATTAACATATAACATACAGATCAAACAAACATAAGGTGGCAATACACATCCTTTGCTCAGCCAATTTTCCACAATCAAGAAGACCCCCAACACCTCCAGACTGACCGTTAGCTACAGACCTGGAAGGAACGCCATAAAAACCCCATGGCACCAGGTGAGTGATAAAAACATCATAAATCCACTCATAAATCCAACAAATGTCATCTGTTTAGATCTTTTGATTTACAAACACCTACTGTCACGTCAGTTAGGGCTGACAGGACCCCGGTGACGTGACAGGCAGGGTGACAGAGGGGTCATATACCCATAAATCAGGTCAGAAATCTATCCATGTATACATTTGACATATGACAACCTGTCAATCAACGCTGACATGGTGCCCATAAATCCGGTCATAAATCATGGTCATAAATCATTATTGACGTACAGTATAGGATACAACTACTCTTGTGGCACTCCATACTTTACTGGTGATAGTTGAGATGACTCCCCGTTTAAAAAAACAAAGTGGTAGTGATCGGATGGGTAGGATCTAAACCATCTTAAAGCCTGCCCTTGAATACCCGTATAGTTTTGTAATCGATCTATGAGTATGTCATGGTCTATAGTGTCAAATGCAGCACTAAGATCAAGTAAAACTAGCAATGAGGTGCAGCCTTGGTCTGACGCAAGAGGCAAGTCATTTGTAATTTTAACAAGTGCAGTTTCTGTGCTATGGTGTGGCCTGAAACCTGACTGAAATTCTTCATAGAGATAATTTTTTTGCAAGAAGCAGCACAATTGAGCAGACACAACTTTTTCTAAAATTTTAGACATAAACGGCAGATTTGAAATGGGTCTGTAATTTGCCAGTTCACTAGAATCTAGTTGTGGTTTCTTAATAAGAGGCTTAATAACCGCCATCTTGAATGGTTTTGGGACGTGACATGAAGCGTTAGCGTTAGTTCTGGCAGGTCACGTGAGTCAAGCTTGCATCAGCTGATTCCCAGCTGATCGTATCTACCTATAGGAATACAACACCTATCGCGGCATTCCTATATAAGCTCTCTTCCGTATCAATCAGCAGCTTTTCCGCTTGCTCAGGAGCAAATCAGACGGCGAATTCCATCTCTACAGGAAAGCTTTCAGTCAGGAATTTTCAGGGGTTCGTTCCCACGGGGTTCTCACCAGATTCAACAAGTTTGTGAACTTGAACGCGAATTCGCCGCGATCGATATAAGCTTCTTAAGTACTGCTTCTCATAACGTTATATCACTGACATAGACTCTTCGCCTGCAATGCCCGCAAATCATCGCTGAAGTTGTGCTAATGTGACTGCATCAACAATGCTTTTACACGAGATCTGCTTCCCCGCTGGTAGAAGTAAAGATATCAAGGAGGGTTAAAGCATCCACGTAAAATGAACATTTAACCCTTTATTCATCTCTGAATGTCTTCACGAAGCTAAGCTAAGTTCTTATTTCATTCTCATTGCCTTATGCTACGTTGGCATTATGCTATCGTCAAATATGGCTCGTTGTTAAGGCAGTTGTTCAGTAACATGTTTGTTTGCTAGGCATGCTGCTGCTTTAGGCTCATTGGTTGTATTTTGTCACGCTGGTAACATTACCCAGTAAACCTACCACAGCGAGGCTTGTTTTTAATGTTGTTTAAGGCTGTCTGATATGAAACAGGTTGCTGCTTAAGACTCATCTAGTATTGGGAATTCTGTTTCATTAAACTTATCTATTTTTATTTCTATTTGATATGCTTTTGCTTTAATCAGTGTACCTGTAACGTGCTTGATACTTAACAGGCAGTATGTAGATCTTGCTACCAAAGGTTATAATGATAACGATTATCTGGATAAGGGCAACATGGGTTGCCTAAACGTCGGGTATTGACCATATGCTGTACTGCATTAAAGGGGCATGCTGCTCTTCTCAGCTGCTGATTAAAGAAGAGCACCCCTTCGCTGCTTCTCTTCGTATTAAAGGGCATGCTGCCGCAGTCTACGTTATTTCAGAAGGTCTTTGCTTTAAAGCTGTTAGGGTATTGGGATTTTGCTTGCTTTTAGGGCTTATCCAGTGCTCAGTATCATGTTTGTTGCTAGACCAGCTTGTTTCTTTAAGCTATTGGTTGTATTGCAAGTACTGGTACTTGGTAAATTCACAACAGCAATAAGCTAATATTTAACCTGTTGTTAGGCCATCTGATTGTTCTCGAAATACGCTTGCTGCTTATGGCTCATCTAGTTATTGGGACTGCTATTTCCTTAAGTTTCTCTGACTACTGCAACATGCCTGTTGCAAAGCAATCGAGTGCATTGGTAAGGATTTCTGTCTTCACTCACGTGGGTTGTCAGATTGAAGACACGTAACATAACGAGCACAATGTCAATGGGAGACGACAACCTGTAAACTGATGAGTGATTTGAGTTATATGTTGTTTCTATAGAGTTTTTAAATGGATGCTTAAGCTTTTAGGCCAGGTAGAATATGCAGTCTCTCTCTGAACCGTTCATTGCTCGCTTCTATGGCTGCAGTACATGTGTTTGCTGCAAATTAGGCTGTCATTTTTAGTGAGTCAACTAGCTGTCAATTTTTCTGCATCTTTTTCAGGTATTGCATAAAAGGGGCTTGCTGCTCTTCTTGGCTGCTTATAAAGAAGAGCACCCCTTCACTGCCTTCTCCGTAAGGGGCTGCTGCCCCAGTCTCTGCTATTTTCAGAAGGATATGCTTCTTTCAGGATGCCATCAGTTGTGGTTTGGGTGGTTCTGGCCTATCGTTTGTGTTGGGGGGGTTATTATTGTTGCTCTCCCTGCTCATTCATGACAGGCTGTATGGATGGGCAGGGAGTTTTTGCACAGAACAGAACCATACCGCCAAACCAAAACCTTATGCTAAGTATCTATCTTTTGACGATAGTGGTCCTGACAGAAATGAAGCATTAGCGTTAGTTCTGGCAGGTCACGTGAGTCAAGCTTGCATCAGCTGATTCCCAGCTGATCGTATCTACCTATAGGAATACAACACCTATCGCGGCATTCCTATATAAGCTCTCTTCCGTATCAATCAGCAGCTTTTTCCGCTTGCTCATGAGCAAATCACCCTTCTCCATCCCCAACTCCTCCTTTCGCAGTCAGGACTTGTCTTCTGATATTCCTTGCTGAATCATACTTAAATACACTTAAATATCATTATGTACATTTAATGATATCTGCTTGTTCTGTTCTGTTTACCCTAGGGGGGTTATTATTGTTGCTCTCCCTGCTCATTCATGACAGGCTGTATGGATGGGCAGGGAGTTTTTGCACAGAACAGAACCATACCGCCAAACCAAAACCTTATGCTAAGTATCTATCTTTTGACGATAGTGGTCCTGACAGAACTAAAGATAACGATGAGTTAATAATATTGAGAAGCGGTTCTTCTGCTACAGGTAGCAACTCTTTCAGTAGTTTAGTGGGTACAGGATCTAATAAACATTGTTGGTTTAGATGCAGTGATAAGTTTATTTAGTTCTTCCTGTCCTAGAGTTGTAAAGCACTGCAGTTTTTCTTTGGGAGCGGTGAATGAAACTGAAGTACTAGACGGTGTAGAACCTACATTTGTTATTGTATTTCTAATGTTATCTATTATATCAGTGAAGAAATTCATAAAGTCATTACTATTAAACTGTGAGGGAATATTTAGATCGGGTGGCGTCTGTTTATTTGTTAATCTAGCCACTGTGCTAAATAAAAACCTTGGATTGTTTTGGTTATTATCTATGAGTTTGTGGATATGCTCTGCCCTGGCAGCTTTTAGAGCCTGTCTATAGCTGGACATACTGTTTTTCACGCAATTCTAAAAACTTCCAAGTTAGTTTTTCTCCATTTGCGCTCAAGATTACGAGTTTCTTTCTTGAGAGAATGGGTATAACTGTTGTACCATGGCGCAGTACGTTTTTCTCTAACCTTTTTTAAATTGAGGGGGGCAACAGCTTCTAATGTATTAGAGAAGATAGTGCCCATGTTGCTAGTCATCTTGTCTAGTTCATGTGTATTTATGGGTACACAGAGTAGTTGAGATAAATCAGGCAGGTTATTTGTGAATCTGTCTTTGGTGGCTGGAACAATAGTTCTGCCCAGACGATAACGCAGAGCCATATAGTTAATATCGGTAATATGCAGCATGCATGATACAAGGAAATGATCAGTAACATCATCACTTTGAGGTACGATATCTATATCAGTAAGATCAATTCCATGCGATATAATTAAATCTAGCGTATGATTGAAACGATGAGTGGGCCCGGTGACGTTTTGCTTGACTCCAAAAGAGTTTATTAGGTCAGTAAACGCAAGTCCTAACGCATCACTCGTATTATCAACGTGAATGTTAACATCTCCGACAATTAGCGCTTTATCAACATTAACCAATAGATCTGAGAGGAAATCTGCAAATTCTTTTATGAATTCTGTACATGGCCCTGGTGGTCTATACACATTAGCCAGAGCAAGAGATAGGAGAGATTTCTTTTGCATATCTGACAGTGTAACATTAAGCATAAGTATTTCGAATGAGTTAAACCTGTATCCTGTTTTCTGAGTAACATTGAGAATATCACTATACAGTATATTGTTGCGACACCACCGCCACGACCAGTCTGACGGGGTTCATGTTTATAACAGTAGCTTGGTGGAGTAGACTCATTTAGACCAAAATATTCATTTGGTTTAAGCCAGGTTTCAGTCAAACAGAGTATAATCAAAACTATTATCTGAGATAATTTCATTTACAATAACTGCTTTGGGTGCGAGTGATCTAATGTTTAGGAGCCCAAGCTTTAGAAATAGTTTTTGTTCATTTATTTTGCATTTTTCAGGTTTAATCACGATCAAATTTTTTCTAGATCCTGCATTAAATTTATATGTTGACCTCACTATTCGGGGAACAGACACAGTCTGTATAGATTGTCCAGTGTAAAGTTTCCACAGTCAGTGATGGTTTGGGGTGCCATGTCATCTGCTGGTGTTGGTCCACTGTGTTTTCTGAGGTCCAAGGTCAATGCAGCCGTATACCGGGAAGTTTTAGAGCACTTCATGCTTCCTGCTGCTGACCAACTTTATGGAGATGCAGATTTCATTTTCCAACAGGACTTGGCACCTGCACACAGTGCCAAAGCAACCAGTATCTGGTTTAAGGACCATGGTATCCCTGTTCTTAATTGGCCAGCAAACTCGCCTGACCTTAACCCCACAGAAAATCTATGGGGTATTGTCAAGAGGAAGATGAGACACCAGACCCAACAATGCAGAAGAGCTGAAGGCCACTATCAGAGCAGCCTGGGCTCTCATAACACCTGAGCAGTGCCACAGACTGATCGACTCCATGCCACGCCGCATTGCTGCAGTAATTCAGGCAAAAGGAGCCCCAACTAAGTATTGAGTGCTGTACATGCTCATACTTTTCATTTTCAATTTGGGATTTTCCTTAGTTGTCAGTTATAATCATCAAAATTAAAAGAAATAAACATTTGAAATATATCAGTCTGTGTGTAATGAATGAATATAATATACAAGTTTCACTTTTTGAATGGAATTAGTGAAATAAATCAACTTTTTGATGATATTCTAATTACCGGTATATGACCAGCACCTGTATATAAACTAATGATGAGGCAATAATAATTGGCTCAAATAAAATATCAAAACCAAGTAACTGCATGGTTTTTACACCCTGAAGAAGGCGGTTTGCGCCGCTACGCGCGGGTTGCTTCTTCCCGTGTTTTTAAATTTTCTATCATGAAATAGTCAGTATAATAAAGACTTTTTAAATAGTTTTGAAGAAGAGTGCCTTGGATTTCCTTTCTTTTGATATTGCATGGTTTTATTGAACATTTTATGTTTTTGTTTTTTTTATCCCGGTAAATATATTCTGGCAATCACATCGTTCTTATGGAGATGACATGATTGCTCTGAGCTATTTACAAAGATCTGCTGCTTTCTAATTTTTCCATGTTTTTTACAGTCTATGGTAAATATGTGCTAGATGGACATCTTTGATCATTGCGCCTCGCAGCTTTTTCAACGTGTCGCGCTTCTCCATTCATCAGGGCTGCGACTCTGCTACTGGATACTATTATGCGCGTCTCGTGTTTATAAGAGAAAACAATTCTGATTGGCTAGTAATGTTAGTTTGGTTGAGAGTGAAAGCAGTGCTCCTCTCATACCATTGGTAGGCGAACTCATGGACTCAAAAGTGATAAACAAGTTTTTTTTTAAATGTAGGATTTTTTTTTTTTTTTTTTTTTGCGCAGCCAAACGCTGCACGCCGGAGATCCGGCACGATGCCGGAGAACTTTAAGCCCTGTACACGGACAACCAATTCTCAAACTGCATCACAATTAACACTTTACCTTCGCCCTACATTGTAATAATGCAACCGCAGTACTACCAATATAGGTTTCTCTTTTAATCTGAGTCTTTACCTGTAAAACAGGAATAATATCAAAAGAACGGGAGAGTCGTGTCTGCTCTTTTACAGCTCCTCTGCTGATCTGAGGACGCATGCGCAGTTCATCGTTCTGTCCGCGACTCTCCAATCAGAATGTCAAAATAAGAGTCCCATTTTTTCTCTCCATGTAAATCAATATACAGTTGTTAATTACCACATAAACACTGCATTAGGAAATAATTTGATCAATGAACCTAAAACAATACAAATAATCAGAGGAAAATAAAGCAAACATAACACAATTGTGTACATACTTTGTGTGTATCACACTCTCCCTGACAAAATAAGAAAAGCTCCAGTGATCAACCATTCATTTCCCATTACCAAACACTTTAACCATTCTTAATAAACAGCTGTTGTAACCCCATAAGGTGTGTGGACTGAAGGTGAGTACCAGTGAGGATAAGTAATAGGTGTGGTGTAGTTTTGTAAACCCCAAATAGGCATGTGTGGGATGGAGTAAGCAGTAACTGAGCTCAGCTCTGTCAACAAAATCCAGCTCACTTTCTGTATTTGCTCCGTCTCCTTCGCCAGCGTCAACTGGATGCACTGCCTCAAGGTAAGTAGCTGCCCTTCTCTCTACTGGACTCTCACTTGTTCTTTGCACTTCTCTGTCTTGAATCTGCCCTGAGCTTTCCCTTCTCGGCATAACCTGAATGTTTTCCCTTACAGGGACTTGCTCTGGGGGTCGGTCACTTCCTAATGTCGGCCAGTTGACTGGAGCTCTTAACCAGTATCCTCCTGCACTACTCTCTGCATCAGAGCTGGCCAGGTCACTCTCTCTGTCATCCATATTGTCATTGCTTGTGTGTCTCACTGTCCTTTTCTGTCTTTCATGTCTCGTGGATCCGGGTGTCGTCGCTGGAGCTTCTACAGGTAGGTCGTTCACCAGTAGCAACAGGTTCCGATGTAGTGTCCTGGTCTTTCCACGGTCAATGTTCTCAGGATATATGACATACGCAGGGTTGTTTGATACTTGTTCCTTCACCACATATACAGCTTTTTCCCAATAGGACCGTAGCTTTCCTGGGCCTCCTCGCTCCCCAAGGTTCCTGACCAACACTCTGTCTCCTGCCTTCAGCACAACCCCCCTCACTTTCCGGTCATACTGTGCTTTTCCTCTCGCACTTGACTGTCGACTGTGGCTTTCCGCGATCTGGTATGCTTCACTCATTCTGTGTGTCCACTGCTTTGCATATCCCTTCGGTGTGATTTCTTCTGTTGGTTCCACAAGGCCGAAGATCAGATCAACTGGAAGGCGAGGATGCCGCCCGTACAACAGGAAAAAGGGTGAGTATCCTGTCAACTCGTGCCGTGTACAGTTGTAAGCATGCACAATTTGAGGTAAGTGATCTTTCCACCTCTCCTTTTCCTTGTCCACCAGTGTTCTTAACATTTGTAACAAGGTCCAATTGAACCTCTCAACTGAACCTCTCAACTGTGCTAACTTTGGCGTGATCCGGCATTGAACCCAGGCAATCTGCCCTGCTGGAATGATGACTCCTCTCTGAACGGCCTTCAGACGACCACATTCATCATCTTCTGCAGTCCGTATAATTTCAATTAGGGTTTGTGCCTTCTCGTTTGGGACATCAATAACTCCAGCTAATAGAGCGGTGAGTGTTTGCATGAGCTGTTCGGGTTGCCCCTGAATCAGTTCTCGCGGTCAGTTGTTTGATTGGGTCATTTTGGCTTTTTTTCACAGCAGCCTCTGTCCTTCCCCCCTCGTCACTGCCAGGTTCACTGTGGACTTGAGCGCTACTTGCTGTGGATGGTTTAGTTCTGGTCGGCGGGCCCAGCCGTCGCAGTCTCTCATTTTCATCGCTTGTGACTTTCATTACGTGTCTGAGGATGGCATCATCGGTCACATTACTGTCAGCAAGCAGTGGCTTCAATTCGCTGCGAATGTCTTTGCATCGGTGACTTAGGCCCTGGTACACTGTGTGTAAAAACACGTCTTGTACAGTGGCTGCACTATACTCGCTGCAAAAAGTATTTTCCGTTTCAACCCCATTACACGGTATAAGAACTGTTGAGGGGTCTCGTGGTCACTTTATTTGGTGCACATCAATTCTTAAAATAGTTCTGTGCTGCTCCGATCTCCCAGGTGTGACTGTAGGAACCCTTTTAACTCGTTTACCGTCATGTCGTCTTTATTTATCAGCATGTCCTTGAAGATGCCGGGCTTAATGATTCTTAGCACACCTCTGACAATGTCGGTATCGCTGAAGTTCTCTCTGAGGCCAGCATCCATCTGTTTGCATACATTATTATACGTGATGTCCGACGAGTGGTCACCAATCTGGCCACCGTGTATCTTGAACTTATGTGGCTGGATACATGGGAGTCCCCCCAAGGGGAAAGCAAAGTCATCAGTTACGTGTCTGGGTTGTTCTGTCTTGTCCAGATGTGGTGTGGCAGCACCCCCCTGTACCGCAGGTTGGGCCAGGTTAGTGTGCTGTGTGGGTGTTGTCATGTACTGGTGTATTTTCCTGCTAAGTGTTTCATACTCTGCAATCATTTTACTTATATCTGTGTTTATTCTAGGTTCAGCCCCCTTAACACCCCTTAAATCAGTTGCAGCATGAGGTGGTGTCAGGTAAGTGCCATTAGTAGTCAGTGTCTGTTCATCAGTGGTGATTGGATGTGACACATGTGTAAGGTGAGTGTTTGTATCAACATCAGATGTACATATAGCAGTGCAAATCTGTTTTGCTGATTTTACAGTCTCTTGCAACGACAACAGTCCACTCATACTATGATCCTCAGTCTCAAGCAAGGATTCACTTGACATGAAGGCATTGATGTACTCGAAACAACCTTCACTGTCCTCCAGGTCCAGTTCAGATGAATCTTTACCTTGTACAGGCCCGATGGCCTTGACAATGTGGAACAGTTCATCAGCTGGTAGTGTGATCAGCTCTTTTCGGATGTCCCACACCAAGCGTTTCTTTGTACAATCCGCCATGACGTTATTCTCCGTCATCCTTTCTGGAAACTCCTTAACCTCAGGATGAAGACAGGCAGTCTGTCCAACCCTCTGTGTGCCTCGTTGTCACCATTGACGCAGCAGCCGCCACCCTCTAGACCCAGCGTCACCTGGTCCCACGGTCCTGGAATCTTTGGATCAGCCTCCTCGTACTTCAGCCGATCCCGGACGAGCCCCCAAGAATCTGTTGCAGGCCCCGCCTTCAGAGACCCCGCAGACAGATTACTGTTACCTGTAAAACAGGAATAATATCAGAAGAACGGGAGAGTCGCGTCTGCTCTTTTACAGCTCCTCTGCTGATCTGAGGACGCATGCGCAGTTCATCGTTCTGTTTGCGACTCTCCAATCAGAATGTCAAAATAAGAGTCCCCTTTTATCTCTCCATGTAGATCAATATACAATTGTTAATTTCCACATAAACACTGCATTAGGAAATAATATGATCAATGAACTTAAAACAATACAAATAATCAGAAGAAAATAAAGAATTGTGTACATTGTGTGTATCACATTTCCAGCGCGGCTCTCCGCTCTCTCAGCTGGGCCTGCTTCTCCACCAGGTTGCGAATCTGCTTCTCCACGGCCTCCAGCTCCAGCTGCACCGAATGCAGCTCGAACGTGTCCTCACCTGCACTCAGGGGTAGACACAAATCTGCCATTTAAGCAAGTAACAGTGAAACAATGGTAATGTGTGTAATAGAGTATTAGCAATGTAAGTGAGATTAGCAGCAACCACGCTGGCGATGCTAACTGGCTATAAGCTAATAGCAGACTCGGGAAATCAAAATAAAACTAGTGATAACAAGGCGCTCTGATCGCTTTTGTTGTAGAATGCTATAGGGGATATATTCACACGTTATAGAAATGAAAATGGTAGTAAAACTGATCTTAAGATAGAAAATAGACGATAAGGAATTAACTTGACGGAGCTCAAACTCAAAACACGCAGTAACAACAGTCTCAGCATGTGCTCAATAACACTTCCGGTTAACCCTTGAAGGTCCCCGTTCGTCTCTAAGTGACTTTATGGACTATGCTTTAGTGACTGTTGGTTCAGCGTTTACTGTGGGTGTCGCGGAGGAACGCGACACTGCACTCAATTGTGTGATCGCAGCTGCGCTAGAGCACACTCACAAAATTGCAGCGACAGCAGAGCCCGTTCACAAAATGGCGGCCGCAACAACACCCCGTCATGTCATTGCTGCCAGTCATGAGCCAAGTCAAGCCACAGTTGATGATAAAGAGCCAAGTCAAGTCACAGTTGATCATAAAGAGCCAAGTCAAGTCACAGTTGATCTTAAAGAGCCAAGTCAAGTCACAGTTGATCATAAAGAGCCAAGTCAAGTCACAGTTGATCTTAAAGAGCCAAGTCAAGTCACAGTTGATGTTCAGCTGTTCGTCCAGAGTCACTTCACGTTTCGCTGATCATCCAGAGTCACTTCACGTCTCCACTGATCATCCAGAGACACTTCACGTCTCGCTGATCATCCAGAGTCACTTCACGACTTCCCAATCTGGTATCCAGTGCAAGGGATGCACCGCTGGTGTCTGCACGTGCAGCTGGTATCCCCAAACCTATTTATTCTGACCCTTCTGCTCCTGAACTGATTCCCCTGTCTAATGTGCTGCCTATGATGGGGCTTGCTTTTTGGTGTGTTTGGGCTGCGTATACCACCACGCAAACTTTAAAAATTGCAACGCCCACTAGGATGTCTCCAGAGGTGGCGGCTGATGCTGCGGAACCTCCTGGTGTAGTGGCACGCGCTGCCGAGTTCTCCGAGGCGACGCCCGCTGCAGTTTCTCCGGAGGTGGTGGCTGATGCTGCAGAACCTCTTGAAGCGGCGGTGCTCTCTTCAGTTCCTTGCATGGTAGTTGCGCCCAGTAATGCACTCGCAGCCTGTCATGTCCCGGTCGAAGGTACAATTGCTAAACTCTCTGCATTTGTTGAACCTCCGGACGGTAAAGACTGTTGTAGAACCTCTAGAGGTGGCGGCATCCGCTGCAGAACCTCCAGAGGTGTCAGTGGTATCCATCTGTGAACTCTCGCTCTGTCCTGTCACGGCTATGAAGGCCGTCTGCAAATCCTTGTCCTTTCCTGTCACAGCCACGGAGGCCGCTTTTGAACATTTGCCCTACTCTGAACCGGCCGAGGAGGCTCTCTCTGAACTCTCGCCCTGTTCTGAACCAGCCATGGTGGCTGATTGTGAACTGTCTGTCCGTCTCGTCTTAACTAATGTGTCTGATTTCGAACTGTCTGTCTTGCCTGACTCTGTCAAGGAATCTAAACCTGAACTGTCTGTATTGAGCTCAGAAACTATAAATGCACCCCATATCTGTCCTGTTAACCCTGTCATTGCCAAAGAAACCATTAGTGTACAGTCTGTCTGTCCCCTTCCAGTTAATGTGTTTACTCCCGAATTATCTGTCTGTCCCGTTTCGACCAAAGAGCCTGATAATGAACTGTCTGCTTCAGTCTCTGTCTATGCCCCAGATTTAGAATTTTCTGCCATTCCTGTTTCAGTTCGTAAGTCTAATGTTGAGCCATCCGTCTGTTCTATGTCAAATAATATGTCCGAACTCTCTGTCTACCCTGTTCTAGTCAATGCTTTTATTTATGAACTATATGCCCATCCAGCTTCAGTCACTGAACTCTCAGCCAGGCCAGTATACACAGGCAATGCACCCAATTGTGAACTGTCTGTTGGTTTAAATTCTCCAGTCAAAGCTGATTCTGATTTATCTGTCTGTCCAGTCTCTACTAATGTGCCTGAGTGTAAACTGTCAGCCCAGGAAACTATTGAACTTTTTGTGTTCCCTGCCTTGGCCCTTGGGGCCATAAATGCTCTGTCTGTCTCGTGTGTATTAGTGTTCCCTAGGTCCCAGTCTCGGCCAGGGGTCACTGCTCCGCCCTGGTGGGCTCCAGTCTTGTCTGCTCCGCCCTGGTGATCTTCTACTCCGCCCTGGTGGGCCTGTGTTTGGATTATTGCTTGTTTATCTTAGATTTACCCTTTGCCTTGCCGTTTGGATATTGTTTGCCCCAGCCAAGACCATTGCTTATGTTTACAGATTACCTCTTTTGTCTAAGCCCTCTGGATATTGTTAGCCAACGATTGACCACGCCTGTTTAGGATACTTCTCTTGCCTTGCCCTCTATATATCTGTTTGCCATTGTCTGAAACTTACCTGTTTATCGACCACGTCTCTGAATAAAGCTTTGCAGATGGATCCGAACGCTTCCTCTGTTCCTTCCGTAACACTGGAGCAGATCCTTCAAGAGTTCTGTAAGTCTTTTCTCTTTTTCTAAGTCATTTAACATCTAATAACAATAATAATAATAATAACATTCGTTATCATTTATTTATCCAGTTGACGAAGCGGAACTGCTTGCCTACAGTGATGACGGTGGAGTTAATAACAGTACATTATACAGACATTCCTTTTTTTTTTTTAACGTGTTAAAAGTTTCAGTTCCTTATAAAAGTGTGTTTACAAAATTTGGCAGGTGAGCACAACGGTTCTGACAGCCAGGTGATAACATTACCTGCAGAGGAGACGTTGCAAGAGGATGTGGTGGGAACGGAATCACGTCACGAACCAGACAACGTCACACGACCCTCCCACGGTCCATCTTTGGAGGAAGGGACTAACACATCGCTCGCAACCAGTCCCCAGTGCACAGGAGGACAGGGTGTAAAACGAAGGAGATTACCCGAAGAAGACGAAGTGGATGATTCACCAAGCACCAGGCGTTTAAGGACTTCAGAGAATAACGGTATGTATTAAAGCAGAAAATCTCATTATTATGTTTTATGTTTGACTTTATTTAATAAATTAACAAATGATTACTATTATTATTTTTACAGAACAAGACTACGATGAGGAAGGACTAACAGCGTGGTCTGATTCACTGGTTCATGCATCGGATCAGGTATCCTTCAGCAATCCAGAGAGTGAATTACCTCATGAAATCCCTCGGGAACTGTTCCGTGATCACAATTTAAACAGAAGGCTTGATTATAATATGTTGAGCCATGTTAATCGGTACTTTGAGAGACTTTTCAACTTGGCTGGACAGCCACCATCTTACCCTGAAGCAGAGGACATTGTTGCTGGTGCACTAAGCATGAGGATGTACATCTCAGAGGATGTACGAGAACAACGCGTGGAACAGAGATTGGTGGCAAATGCATTGTTGTTAATTGGTGAGCGATTAAATCTTATTCAGAGAATGTTAATGGAGTTGTACAGTCATATGATGAGGAGACCGTAATGTGGTGGTGTTTTCACGTTGCACACGCTTTGATCGCGTATCAAACTGAAACCACAGTCAATTGATCGATGATGATAAGCTAATTAAAAACACATTATACAGACACTTCTTATTTACAGAGGTGGAAAGTAACTAATTACAAATACTTTCGTTACAGTACTTGAGTATATTTTTAAATTTTTTCTACTTTCGTGAGTATAATTAAATTGTGGTACTTTTACTTGAGTAGAATAAAACTAAAGTATTCAACTTCACTACACTTTATTTTTCATAAAGAGAATTTACTAGGGATGCACTGAATTTTCGGCCGCCGAAAAAATATGCCGCACCGCTGTCACGGGTTCGTGGTTGTAGTTGAACTTAAAGAAGGCCAGGAGAACGAAGTAGCATCAACACACATATCCATTTATTAAACAAGTAGCTCAGACAAAGACAAGGGGAAAACTGAGGACTTATAACGGAATGAGAACAAAAGAGCAAACAAGATAATGCAAATCAGGTGGGGACAATGAATGATGATTAACTAATAAGAACCGGAACTAAACCAAATAAGGGAAAACAGGAACTTAGGAGGGCAGACACAGTGTTCAGGTTTCACTCTCATCACTGCGCCATGTGACGATCAATATTCCACTCTGTTAATGTACAATCTGCTCAATTACCGTTCATGCTCAACGCATAATTTAAATAAAATTCATATTTTATGCCTTCATTTGATAACCAGGAAAAATAGAAAGGTGAAGGAAAAACCCTGTTTGCAGGACTATACATTATTTGAATAATTAGTCAAAAACGACAACAGTTATGTCTGATTCTGTTGCATAGAACTGAATAAAAATAATACATTGATATTTAATATTAATATATTTTCTGTCCAATTTTCTTTCAATAAAAGTGTGGTTCTTTTATTGGCTTGTGTTTTTTAAATTCCCTGTCATTAAAATTGAGTTAAATTAAAAAGTCTTACAAAACTACTTTATATTATTGAATAAAATAAATAATTATTACAAAGCAGTTTCGGTTTTCGACCAAGCACATCCAGAATTCTCGGTTTTGGCCCAGAATTTTCATTTCGGTGCATCCCTACCATTTACTGTGACTACATACAGAGCACTGTGTTTGCAACCACATGCTCCTTTAAAGGATTACACACACACCAGTATCCAGAGAACCATTTAAGAGGGTTTATTCTCCAAATAACTTTAAATTCATGTTGCTGAAAAATGTGTTAATAAATGTTATGTGTATGGATTAATGTTTGCCTCTTACAAAAGCCACAAAGCCTTCTCAGAAGACAGTAAAGGCTGAGATGTAGTTAGGCTGAAACTTGAAAGTTAGTTTCACAATGTTTAGGTTTTATTATTACTATTTTATTACTATTATTTTGATTCAGGTCTTAGTTTTAGGTTGCACTATGTTTACCTTTATTAAAGTAATTTGAAATTGATTTTTATATTTTGATATATTTGTATTTGCATTTTGATTGTAAAATGGAAATTAAATGCACTGTTTAGTTTTCACAGTTATTAATATATGCAATTTCAGCAATAAAAATTACTTGTTCATTTTAAGAGACCTGTCTTATTTTCTCTTGTATATTTAGTATTGCTCTTTAATAAAGAAAAAGTTATTCTCATCCGATTACTCGATTAATCGATAGAATTTTCGGTAGAATACTCGATTACTAAAATATTCGATAGCTACAGCCCTACAAGCAGCTAAAGGATGGAAAATTTCCAAAGTAAAACTGCAAATTTTACACTGGAATGATTAACTGCATGAACTTTATTATCTCACAATGCTCTTCCCATTAAACCTGCTTTTCATCGTCATTAAAATTAATAAGCTATTTAATCAAATTTTTTTAATCACAATATTTATTGTAGGCTACGATCAGGATTTATTATTTAACAGTGTCTTTGCATGTATAACACATTTAGCTCTGTGTACTGGTCTGTTTCTCACTGTACTGTGTTGTTTTTCTGCATTAATGTTCATAAACGTAGCCTATAGCTTCGCCATTTTATGTTCTAGTGAATTATTTTGTCTAATCTTGTATTAATACATGTTAATGTATGATTGTACTGGAAGAATGTTGTTTCTTCTCACTTTGTACTGTAGTCTACCAACTGTTTATTAAAACGATTATTGAAACTACTTTGACAAGTATGACCCAAACAAAACCTTTCTTTTTCTATTTAAATAATTGTACTGCTGATTTAACAAGTACAATCCCGTTGCTGTGATGCTACTTGAAGAGTGAAAATAATAATAATGACAATAATAATAAGAATAGTAGTAGTAAATAATCTCTTAATGTGTTCGGGTCAAAATGATCTTTTTCCTGAAAATACTATGTTATCACACTGGACTGAAACTTACTGACTTTGGTCACACATGGTATAACTACTTCTCAAATTTTTTGGATAATTTAAAAATTTTCTTGAGGGATTTATTTCACGTTGTTACACTTGTGGTGTTCCTGGTAAAACAAATGTACCCTGAACTATATCCAATATCTTTTCATTCATCCCACATTATCTCTCTCTCTCTCAAGTTCAAGTTGTTTTATTGGCATGACATTTGTGTAACAAATTGTGTTATAGTATTGCCAACGTATTTTAAGTATGTGTAAAATACAGAATATTAATTACATCAACAAAGTAATAAAGTGCACAATAAATGAGCAATAATTCTAATAACGATAACTCTCTCTCAATTTTTTCAATTCAATTCAGCTTTATTAGCATGACTGAGTAGCAGCACAATGTTGCCAAAGCATTAACATATATATATAACAACAACATAAAAAAACAACATAAATAATAATAAATAAAATCCATCTAAATAAATGAAAAGATAAAGTAAGTCAGTTAATCATGTTTAACATCTAACATTGTGAATGGTTAATGCATATTTAGCAGCGAGTGCAGCTGTTATCATCTTCTCCGAGTAAGAAGAGTATTTTCTCAGTATCACTAAGTTCAGTAAATGATGGAATCAATGCTTCAAATCTGGGGAGAAATGTTTAATGTTTAATGTTAACTCTCTCTCTCTCTCTCTCTCTCTCTCTCTAACACTCATGTACACAAACTATTTGGAGTATTACATGTTTTGTTTTTCATTCTACACTGAACTGCATCCAGTATCTTTTCATTCATCCCACATTATATCTTGCATATGCTCAGATTAATGAGACCTGCAATTAATCATTTGTAAAAAGAAATTTCAAACCAGGCCTAAATGAAGAAAAACAAGCTGAAAAAGAATTTAATCCAATACTTGGTGATAATGTAGCATAATGAGAGATTTATAAGCAATTTTTTTGTATGCCAGTCATTTTTGACAGGGAACACCATTTCAAAATTAACTTCCTGTTTAAAGATTGAAGCACACTAGTGCAAATATTTTTCAAATTACCTTTAATACTGACAAATTTATTCACAAAAAACTTTTTTCCTTCAAAAACTGGGGCATACGACCAATATGACCAAAAAATAAAAAACACAAAACCAATCCTAAATGAAAGAAAACAAACTGACAAAAAGATAGAATCCAGTATTTGGTGATAATGTAGCATAATGGGAGATTTTTAAGCAATTTCTGTTGGCCGGTCATTTTTTGACCGGGAACACCACAAGTGTGACTTTTTGCCATTGTATGAAAAAAAGTTCAAAATTTCAAAACAAATTTCCTGATAAAACATTAAAGTACACTAGTGTGATAAACGGTGCAAATTTGTTTAAAATTTTGTTTAATATTGATAAAATTATTCACAACAAAAGCTTTTTTCAACCCGCGCTTTGCTTTGACTGTCAATCACTGGTGTTGGCGTTTTGAATCAGCATAGCGTTTCAATATTTTAATGAATGTGAGGTATTTAAATCGTAATTTTGTCAGCTCCTGAAATGGGTCATACCGTCGATATTACCAGAGCACACAGCAGTATAAGTAAATAGAAATCTTGGTTGCTAGAAGCACAGTTATTGCATGGATATGGAGCAAGAACAATGTAAGTGTCTAAAAAAAATAAAAAATCGCCCTCTTTAACAGTGCAGTTAAACTAAATGTACAGAGCTAAAATAACTTAATTAACAACAACATTGAAATAAGAGAGCATGCATTTTTACGTGCATCTGGCTGATAATCCACAGCACCACACCAAGGCTATTTAACATGCAGTTACTGACACTGTAGAAATTGCATTAATGACATTTATTATTAATGTCACAAAAATTATTATAGACTAATTGTAGCCTATTAAATATTGGGTCAAATAAAGGCAATAAGTCACTTTTATAAAGGTTTACTAATACTATACAGTTAACTCTGGATTCAAGAATTAGCTTTACATTAGGGCAACTAATTATTATTTGTATTTTATTTGCAAAACAGTATAATAAAAATATACACAGTGAAGGTCAAGGACACATGATTGAACACTGTTACGAATCCTGGGCCTGCTCTTCTGTCCGACTGCCACAAGAGGTCGCCCTGCCATCATATTGACTTTCACACCACACATCACAATGGACTGCATTTCCCATCAGCCATCTCACTAATCACACGCTCACCTGATCACACGCACACAGCTGTATCCAATCAGACACTCTTTATAAGCCTTTCTGCCGAGTATTTGATATGCATTTATCACTGCCCTACAGAGCCCCTGTTAGTTTCCCTAGTCTTGCCTGGCCTGACCTGGCCTGGCCTCGCCTGGCCTCGCCTTGCCTTTGTCGGATTGTGTTTTCCCCTGCCTGGACTATCGCTTACGTTTTGGATTACCTCTCCTGTCTAGCCCCTTTGGATACTGTTCGCCGATCGCCGACCCAGGCTTGTCTTCGTTTACTCTTTGTCTCGCCCCTTGTTATACCTGTTTACCACTGTTCGACCCTGCCTGTTGTAGGGAAATTTACAGTAAAGACCCTCGGACCAGGTGTGTTGAATGAAGACCAGAAGTCAAGAGATTCGATCAAAAATGAAGAAAATTTACTGAAGATAGTTTGCAGTTTCATCAGCAGAAGTCAGCTTCAAGACTCACAATCGAGTTCGTAGGCCGCTCTGCATAAAATTCAAAAACACCAGCAATTATACCCTAACAGACGTTGCTTATTGCGTCAATGTGTATGTCATCAAAATTCTGATAGGTTCTAAAACCTAGATAAACTTAGACAATCTCCACATATGGACGTAAACGCTTCAAACATATCTCCATCAGATCGGGCAGACGTCAGCGATCAGGGATCATACAAGATAGATGTCTTCCGGACACCTATTTTTGGTCAGGATGGCGGCAGCTGACAGAGACAGTCTTCTAACACACAGAGAGAGAGCTACCAGCACACATACATACACACAGAGCACTTATCAGAACTTCAAGGCTGCCTTGCCTTCGTTACACACTATGAAGTCATCATCTTAGAGAGTAGAAGTACAGCATAAAGCAGGATTCTTTAATATCTCATAAGCGCACATAAGGTTACACATTTCACTCTTGCTATAACTTGATTAATAGTCAAACAAGAAATAATATAATAATATAATTAATATCAATATGAAGGATATGGCAGCTCAGCATCCACTCCTTCACTGTTATGACCACATCTCTTGTCAATAAAAGTCTGCATATGGATCGGCACGTCTCATGTCTCGTCAGCACCATAACAAACACACTGATCTGTACATTGAGACTTGAGCAGTAAAACACCTTTGTGTCAAACATTCATTCATAGTGTTAACACTCACACTAATTTTATATCTTGTGGTTTTATAGGTATTACACAAACATCCTGGCACTGTGAGACATTTAGACAATGAAATGTCACATATTCAAAATGTTTCACTTGATTTCATTCATGTAGTTAGGAATTATAGTTTGGGAAAAGTCTAAATAGTTAAATGTGCACAAGTTATGTCACAATAACATCATAACAACAGATGCAAGTAATCTTAGGCTACTCATCAGAACGATATCCTCCACTGGATCAAGCTGCGCGACGCATCACGTTGTGTTCTTCTTCTTCTTCTTTTAAGGTAAAATTCTGGGTTATTCCTCTCAGCGCATCTCCTTCCAGAAACAAAAAGTAGCCGGGATGAACTTGTTTGTTTACGCGGAGGCAATGTGGGCGTTTACATGCCACGAGTCTCATGTGGATATTTGAATTTGAAAAGCGTGATTGGCGCGTGGGCGTGACCGCATTAGATGGGTAGAGTGGGGGGGGGGGGACGCCCTCTACTGTTTTTTCAAAATAACCACAAGATAAATTCAAGATACATTTATATTGTAACTATGGACTACGTTGACAAGAGTGATGTAGACGTTTTCACCATGAAGCTTACACTGGTGATGTACCAGAGAGAAAATGGATTTCACAGTAAATGATCTAATTTTCAGCAGTAAGAAAAAAAAAGAGTTTTATAGCTTGTTTTTTTTTTTTTTGTAGAATATCACAGTTATAGATGATATGAGAACAGTAGGGCCTGTAGATAGAGATTATGCGTCATAAAGAAAATACGTGACAGACCGCACTGGTGCTGGCTTCGACCCCAGGGGGTTAAACTTTCAATAAAACATTTGCAATGGGTTTGTAAGATGTTTTCCGCATGTTTTGGCCTGAGACACTTGGTGTTGGTATACATATTTTTAAAATTCATAAAAAATAAAATAAAATAGTTTTCTGCAAATTCTTGTTCTACATCTCCCCAAGTACCACTGTGGTCATTTTTATGTTGTTTTACTGTTTCATTCTTTAATAACTGCATGCCAAAATCATGACCAATACTATTACTAACTCACTCTACAGACATTCAGAATCATAAAAACATGAAATCAAATTGTTTTCTGCAAACTCCACCAAATTCTTGTTCTTCATCTCCACAAGTACCACTGTGGTGATTTTCATGTTGCTTTACTTTACTTTATCATTTACTTTACTTTACTTTACTTTGATCATTTTTTAATAATTGCATACCAAAGTCATGACCAATGCCATATACGTTGCTATACATACGTATTAAAAATTTAAAAAACTGCAGGCCTCTGAGAGTGAGTGACAGATTATTCTGACCATTAATTGGATAATTATAATACATTTTTTTGTAGTAATAAAAATAGACCTAAGTGAACAATAGCCTTTAAAATGACTTAAAATACATATGTAATAGTATGTAATAGCAATGATGCAATAATAATTAGTTTAATAAAGTATCAAAAGCAAACTTGTTAAAATACATTATGTAGCCATTATAAACAATAGAGCTAATGTACTTTACGCATTATAACAAATGCCAGCAGAGGGCGCCAACGGCCTGACGATTGTTTTACACTTTACTGCGCGAACTAATCCTTGTTTAATATTGACCAAACATTTAATTCAAATGTCTGCCTAATCTTTAATATTTTCTTTACAATAGAAATGCTACAGACACTGTAATTTCCTGAATATGTGGACATCAAAACTTGTAAACTCAGAGCGAGGGTTTGAGCTTTTATTTTGAAATCGTGTGTTTGCTGATGATTCACAGGGCTCTGTTTACTGACACACACACACACACACGCATGTAAATAATTAAAGCACATAGATTAATCCTGCATCTGTAATGGTGTAAAAAATGTTATAATTCATCAAACTTTATTTTGTCACTTTGTTTAAGAAAAACTTTGGTTCTTAGCCAGGTGCAGAAAGTTGTGTGTAAAATTAAAAGTTATACATGTTTAACACTTGGCATAAACTGTATCGCTTTAAACGTGTGATTGTATTTCTATGAACAGTACGTCTGACGTATCAATTTATGTCCTATTTTCATAAGAATGAAGAGGCTTGTTAATGTTAATTTGAGTTTTATTTAATTTCGTTGTTAGTGGTTAATTCATCACTGCAAAGAGTGAAATGCGCGCCAGTAATCCGCGGTGCATTTTGGGTAATGTAGTTCATGAGCATATGGTTAAAGTAAAGAAATTGAAACTGAAATGTGACTTTAGTATTTTAAGTTGCCTGCATGTTAGAAGATGGGTCAATGTACTAACTAAATGATGTATTTACAGATTGTGAAACAAGAACAAAGACATTGTAAAGCTGTCCCATTTTATGCAGTAAACACCCAAGAAGAGGCACTGCTGGTGTTTGTCCTTATTTGGGGTTGGTCCCGTGGTGCGTCTGGTGTTCCGCTACACATCACATGTATTTATTTCAGTGAATCGTAGCGTTTGTGAATTCACAATAGCATTATGCTTTATTAAAGCAAAAAGCCCCAAGAAGCTGTGGTTTACAGTGAATTTATAACAGCTAATGCGGATCAAAGAAGATGATCCAAGGCTGCATGATATTTAATATATCATGCAACTTTGGAAAACGGTCTAGTAATGCGTTTCATGGATTCTCGTCTGTAGAATGCACCATTTCCGGCAAAATGCAATCAAGGATTATTTTAGAATGGAGTACTCTGACTGAATCGTGGCAGCCCTAAACAACATTCAGCTGATGTAAACGGCCTGTCTCTCTCTCTCTCTCTCTCTCTCGCTCTCTCTCTCTTACTTTTTTGTTTTGTAATAGGCTTAATTCACTTTTTCAAGTTTTATTTAATCGTTTTGGTGAGACCTTTTAACTGGAAGTTTATTTGTGATTGAACGAAATTTAAGTAGCAACTTACAACTGTGTTTTTCAACCTAGTGAAATGCAGAATTCTGATAGATTTTCAGTATTATAAGGCTATGGGAGATCTTATGCGTTTTTAAATGATTTGGTGTTATAGTGGTTTCCATCGAGCGGTAAGGTTCGGTTTCAGTACAGTACAGTACTCAATTATGTCCGTTTCCACTGTCAGAAGTTGTGAATGGTACCAAAATAGCGAACCGTACCGTACCACTTTTCTGGTACCCCTCTGTTGGGGTACGCAGCACAGCAAAGGTTACCAAAAGGGTGGAGCTAAACTCACTGCAGAATGCTGATTGGTTGACTAGAACCGTCACTTGTGCGTGATACAAGCTTCTGCTTCACTCGTTCCGCTCTGCTGTCTGTGAGTGTTCGGCTTATTTACATCAAACACAAAAAAAATATATAACAGTGTATTTTATAATTTAATATTTTCACACAGACAATAGCCGTTTCTCAATATGTGTTCTTGTCTGTTCTTGGTGAAACATCATTGCCCAAAAACCCACGTAATTTTCGAAATATACTGTAATTGTGTCATGAAATGTAGTTTTAAGAGTTTTTCAGGCGAGAATGTAGTTATTTAAAAATAAAATCTGTGGTTTATTTATAAAGATAGCACTTATTTGAAAATTTGCTATGTTGATTTCGGAGCTCCAGGCACTCAGCGGGCGATCAGTGCTCATGTATCCCACTGAGAGCAGCCTCAGCTCGGCTAGTCCTCTCGACATCTGCCGCTGGCTCTGATGTCTCTGTAGTGATTAAACATGAGATACAACTCGTTTTGGGTAGGCTATATTTAACAGGCATTTGTGCTCTCATGAATCTATTGTTTGTTCCTGGTCATATCGGTCATATCGTTTATGTTTAACTTTATATATTTAATTTGAACTTTACTGTAGAACATAGCTGACCTGTAGCATACGTTTGACTGAATTGTTTGCTTTTGTCTTTATTTCCTCTTATATAAGCCTCTTATACTTTGTACTTATACTTTTATAATGGCTATCATTGTTCATTAAAACTGACATTTAACAAAAAGAGGCAGAGTTGTGCTTATTGTCGCGCTTTATTGTCGATCGCTACTTTCTGGCGTACACCACGCCTACCAAGTAAGGATACTATTGGCAGTGGAAACGCAAGCGTGATCAGGGTTACCCATAACGAATCATACTGTACTGTACCGTACCGTACCGCTCAGTGGAAACAAGCCAAAAAGAGCTCTGTGTTAGTGATGAGGATTTAGTAGGGATGTAACAATATCAAAGTCTCACGATACGATAATATCGTGATATGAAGTCCACGATACAATATTTATTGTGATATAAAAAAAAAAAAGACAAATGAAGAATTGGGGGGAAAAAATGAAAATGTTTTACATTTTAAAGTTCAATTATTCTATCTAATGCACTTTGTGAATTGACAGTGAATTGACTTGTAGCTGAACTTTAAAGGGGACTCAAGACTCTTTTTATTTATTTTTATTTTTTATATATTGTGCTTTTGGTTTGAGTTCGTTTGACAGATACTGTGCCAAAGCATAATGGCCCAAAACACAACTTTAAAGACCTTTTATGCCTAAAAAGTTTTAATATCGAGACAGTTTTGCTATCACGATACCACGAGATTAATAATATTGTTACATCCCTAGGATTTAGAGTTTATAATTTGTTAAATGATCTATGTGTGCTGTTATTTTGGTTTGGTTTTTGTGTTTAAAATGAATTGTGTGTTTGTAAAGTAGGGACTGATTGTGTAATTGTAATAAAGCTGTGTTCTGTCTCTCTCTGTCAGAGATATGTGTTGTGCGAGACGGAGGAGCATCATCTCTTCTTTGATTTGTTGGAGGGCTTGTTGGAATATGAGCTAGTTCAGAATTTCAACACTTACTAATACATTAAAATCAAAAATCTGTTAATATGATTTAATTTATCTGAGCTAACATGAACTAACACTGAACACTAACTAGTGTAAACAAATATTAATAAATGCTGTAACAAATATTATTTGTTTTTGTTGATGCATTCAAACGTGACCTCACAGTGTAAAGTATTACCATTTTGATTTTAAAATGAGTTATTTTTATGTTTTAATTATTAGTTTTTCATCAACTCGTGAACTGTCCCTCACAAACCACCCCTGTGAAATAATAACTCTAAATTAAATATTACTAAAGTCAGTTATTTGATGATTCAGTGATGTTATCAGAGCTGATCAAATGTAAAAACTGTAACTTGAATGCAATGTAAGTCGCTTTGGATAAAAGCGTCTGCTAAATGCATAAATGTAAATGTAAATGTAAATGTTATCATCCAGCTCAGCTCTCTACTAATAATCAGGGTTCAGAAAAGTATGGAATTTGATTTCAGTATTTTCCAGGTCTGGAAAAAAGAAAGATATCTCTGTTTCCAGGCTTTTGCCCCTATTTAGTTTTTTATAATAGAAAATTAAGAATTTAATGAAAATTAATTTATCATACAATAAGTGAGATTTAATGGCAGCTGTTTAGTGATTGTCAAATATGCACTTTGTGATTATGCAAAATGCAGGTTATAAGTATTTTGAGTTTCTTCTCTTAATATTCTTAGCACCGTATTACATAGCCTCAAGGACCTTTGCAAAAATAAAGAATATACAGACTTTTATGTACGCACGAGAAACCATTAAATTTAGCATATAGGACAACGAACACAGAGCCACCTGTTGCAGCATCAGCTCGTTTAGCGGTGTGCTTTCTTGGCCGTCACAGAATATGTGTTAAAGAGACCTAAGACCTTGAAATATGGCATACTGCCCCAATGAAAGCCAAATTTGAAACACTTTTTACAGTACCAGTCTTTTTTTATAGACCCTTGAACTTGGCAAATTTTGTCATCAGCCCATTTCATGTCATGGTTTCTGTGCCGCCACAGAGCATGTGTTAAACTGGACATTATGCCTTGATATTAGAGGTAATGCAATAAGAAAAGCCAAATTTTGAGCGAGTAGATCTCTGTTAATTCATGTGCATCCATGCTCTCGTTTTATTCATAGTGATGCACTATGGTTATATAAAACTAGAAATCGTAATGCGTAAGCATGCAAAAACTTCAAGCAGGCACAAAAAAAGTTTCTTGTGTGCATGCATGTTTTTTATTTTTTATTATTTTACGGACTCTGTAGGTTGACACTTCCAGAAAATCAATGGGGAAAAACCCCCTGAGAAAATGGCTGTACTGTATACCAAATATAAAGCTGAAAATAATGCTCTATGGACCATTTATGTTAAATATGGTCTGAAAATCTACTGAGAGGTTTGGAAATATGAGTCTGGAAAAGTATGGAATTTTAAAATGGAAAATGGGTAGAAACCCTGAATAGTGTCTGTGCAATCAGTCTGGTGTCTCCAACTAAGCAAGCCAAAGGCGTGTGTGTGTGTGTGTAATGTATTGTGTTCTGGTTGTGTTAAGAGTTTGTGATGATGAGTAATGACCTCAACCCCGACCGTTTTCTCTTGTACACTTCTGCCTGTCCTTTCATCTGTTTGTCTGTCTGTGTGTCTCTCTGTTCATCTGTCTGTCTGCTTCACGTGTGGTCACTGATCTCCTCTCAATCTTTTAAGCTACTCAGATGCTCAAACACACACACACACACTCTCTCTCTCTCTCTCTCTGTCTCGCACACTCACACACACACACTCTCTCTCTCTGACTCACACACTCAAACACACACACACACACACACACACTCTCTCTCTCTCTCTCTCTCTCTGTCTCTGTCTCGCACACTCACACACACACACTCTCTCTCTCTCTCTCTCTCTCTCTCTCTGTCTCGCACACTCACACACACACACTCTCTCTCTCTGACTCACACACTCAAACACACACACACACACACTCTCTCTCTCTCTCTCTCTCTCTCTATCTCTCTCTGTCTCGCACACTCACACTCTCTCTCTCTGTCTCACACACTCAGACACACACACATGTTGGTTTATATGGTTTACGGGGACTCTCCATAGGCGTAATGGTTTTTATAGTGTACTTACTGTATGTGCTATTGTCCTACACCAACCCTACACCTAAACCTACCCCTTACAGGAGACTGTGCATTTTTAGATAAAAAAAAAAAAAACACCATTTAGTATGTTTTTTAAGCCTTTTGATTTACGGGGACATAGACAGTGTCCTCATAAACCACCTTCAAATTGTAATACCTCTGTCATACCCATGTTATTATACACATTTGTGTCCCCATAAACCACATAAACATGCACACACATACACACACTCAATTCAATTTAAATAGCTTTATTGGCATGACAAAAATACATTTGAGACAACAAAGAAAATGGTTTAGAGCATCTGAACATTTACACTATAACATCTTAACATTTATTTAAATATTATAACTAATGTTATATATAACTAATATGGAAATGTCATATATACACGCAGATAGGTATAGGGGAAAAAACATAATACAGAATTAGGGTTAGGGTTAATGCTCTCTCTCTCTCTGTCTCACACACTCAAACACACACTCTCTCTCTCTCTCTCTCTCTCTCTCTGTCTCACACACTCAAACACACACACTCTCTCTCTCTCTGTCTCACACACTCAAACACACACTCTCTCTCTCTCTCTCTCTGTCTGTCTCAAACACACACACACACACACTCAGTATTTTCTCCTCTCTGTGTTCACATACTCTCTCTGTTGTCTTTAATGGATTGTGTCCTCACCTGTCAGTTCCTCAAGGCCTCCTCAGGGTCACTGATAACACTGCAGATGGTCTGCTTTTCTTCATGAATGACCTTCCTCTCCTCCTCACATTGTTCTGTCCTGTCATTCTATTAAATGTTTTTTCTGTGTGATGATTGATCATCGTTGTTTCTCTCATCCTCAGAAGAGATGCGTGATTCATCATCTGGAGACAGAGAGGAGTCTGTCTGTCCTCGTTGAGAGCGAGACCGTCGTGTCTCCTCACGCTCACAGATGGAGGAATCTACAGGCGCTTCTGCTTTGATTTGCTTCATATTATTTGTGAATTTGTTCGTTTCTTTTAAGTATCAGCACAGCCAGA